>NW_016811502.1:122999-133360 GCF_001698545.2 Rhinopithecus bieti | reverse complement strand
TGAAGTATCAAAGATACTTCAGCACTTCACTAATTTTGGCAAGGAAGTGAGTCAATTTTTGCTGAATTGGATAATAGTTTTCAAATGGTGGAAGACTATTTCCTCAATTATTTATGCTATTCACAACATAATGGCTGTAGGCATGGCACATTTTTAAGTTTAATCTGCATTATTAACACTTTATTATTTTCCTAAATCTAGAAAAGCACGCAAACAAGCCAAGCCCTGGTTTATAACATGTGTTGATTTCCATGGTGGAAATTGTTGGGAGCAGGCCCCCCAAAATCTGGCTATAAACTGGCCCCAAAACTGGCCATAAACAAAATCTCTGCAGCACTGTGACATGTTCACGATGGCCATGACCCCACGCTGGAAGGTTGTGGATTTACCAGAATGAGGGCCAGGAACACCTGACCCACCCAGGGCGGAAAACCACTTAAAGGCATTCTTAAGCCACAAACAATAGCATGATCAATCTGTGCCTTAAGGACATGCTCCTGCTGCCGTTAACTAGCCCAACCTATTCCTTTAATTCGGCCCATCCCTTCCTTTCCCATAAGGAATACTTTTAGTTAATTGAATATCTATAGAAACAATGCTAATGACTGGCTTGCTGTGAATAAATATGTGGGTAAATCTCTGGTCAGGGCTCTCAGCTCTGAAGGCTGTGAGACCCCTGATTTCACACTTCACACCTCTATATTTCTGTGTGTGTGTCTTTAATTCCTCTAGCGCCACTGGGTTAGGGTCTCCTCAACTGAACTGGTCTTGGAAGTAATTACTTCTACAATGGATGAATTCAAACTACCAATATGATGTTAATGAATGGGGAGCTAGGAAGAGATTCCCAGCAGTACACTGTTATATATTATTTTCACCATTCTGATACAATGTGTGTAATAACCTCAAGAACACAGATAGTAGTAGAACATAGTAAAATAATCAGAAAGTGATGAGTTTTAGTATTTATTATGTATTTTAATATAATTCATTTGATTGTAGTTTTATATAATTTCATTTTAATAATGGCTGTATTTAACAACAAGCCTGCAAAAATAATTCCTGAATGTTTAACAATTGGCTCCTGTGCACCAGTAAAGGTCAGCTCCAACTAACTGCTAGTTGAAAGGAAAAGAGAATGATTCTAGTTGTAAATCTTGTGACTATGCTGGTTTTGATCAGGTAATTTAATTATTCAGAGCCTCCATTTCCTCACCTTACCATTAAGGATCCTAACATTTATTTCACATGTTATTAGGATGATTCGAGATAATGAATATAAATCACACATATTAGGTCCTTAATATATGGAAATTACTTTCACATTTAAGGACTGGTGAGAAGACTCTAATTGGAATTTTTGTTGTTACTGGTAAATTACTTTTTAATTATCTCATATGATATCTCTTGACTTCTGGTTTCAAGACTATATTCTTCCTTTTAAACTGGATTTCTAAACAAAGTTTCTAATACTGTAAGAGCCTTTTCAAAATTAACTGTAAATTCTCATGTTTCCTGACTAGTTAGGTATTTCCTTCCTTGAATTTCTAGCAGAAGAGGAGATGTGGGAAAGTATGATGAAATTTCAGAAAGATACTAGCAGTGCCATCTTAGGTGATGATTGATGTGAAGTAATATATCTGTCAATTATTCACATAGGCCTGGGGCATGGGGAAAGGCAGGAGGTTCAACTATTGTAATTCTTTTAAAAAAAGGGAATCTGTTCTCTAAAATAATCATCTTTCCCTTCTCAATTCTTTTCATTTTCCCCCACAGATGAGATAGCCTTGACATCATCCAGAAGTGGTAATATATACTGAGCACTGAATGTCAGATGAATGGCCTTGAATACTGCTTTTGAGTTTCTTAATTTATTTACTCTATTTATCAGTTCTATTTTGCAAAGGAAAAAATGTATTAGCTTCTGAACTCATTTTAATAACTATGTAACTGTGTGTTTGTGTGACATTATGACTAATAGTGTAAGACTGCTTCATTCCCCTTAGTATTTGTGATACCAACATAAATCTAAGTAGTAGTCTATATTACTTGGCAAATACAAAAGAAATATTTGTTTTTCAAACCCAAGTTATTAGTTTAATGTAACAGAGTGATTTTATTTTACCCTTTACAATTATTTGTATTGAAATAAATTCACACAGAAACAAAAATATTTAAAGTACTCAATACTCTGCTACATGTCATTTCTATTTTTAACACACAATTTAAAGTTAACATGGTTAAGGGAAATAAAAGACGAACACAGATGCTGTATTATTCAAAATAAAACCTTAAATCTATGAAAATAATTATGAGTTTCCGAATAACATCATTCAATGTAGTGATATTTTATTGATATTTAGCTAGTTTTAAAGACCACATCCATGTAAAATAATTTGTGAATGAAAATATTGGTAAAAGGTGGCTATGCTAAGAATATGATGTTCAACTGAAGAAACTTTATGGTGAGTCACTAGGACTATCAGTCAAATATTTTTTACTCTTCACTTCCAATCCCATTGAAGAATTGTACTTTGTGGACCCCTTATGGCTTAGTGGAGTCATGTGACTAATTTGGGCCAATGAGTTGTCAACAGAAATAACATTCCATTTTCTGGGACAGGACATTTAATTACCAGTGTGAGACTACCCAAATTTCTCTTTCTGTCCTCACTGCAATGATCAAAGTTCAAGATGGTGGCAGTTTCATCCTCCTGGGGTCCCTGCGTGTTATGTAATAAAAAATTTAGCTGGCCTATGTTCCTCATTTCTGGAGGTAGCCTTTAAACTTTGAGATTTCTTGAGTAATTGAAATGTCTTTGTCATCATTGCAGGCCCTGCAGGCCACACTTAGTAGTTTATGCTAATTAGGTGACTCTTGGTGGGCCCCTGCATAGTTGATACTAAGATAGTGAGATAGTGACTCGGAGTGGGGGTTGGTCATGCCAAAAAGACCAGCTATATGATTACAGCGTTAGACTTTTGAGCCAGATGGCATCAGCCCAACCTCCAGGAAGGGGAGGAGAGGTAAAAGATTGAATTCAACCTCTTAGCCAATGGTTCAATCATTTGAGACTGTGTAATGGAGCCCCAATAGAAACTACCAACAACAAAGCTCAAGTGAGCCTCCCTGGTTAAGAACACTCTATACTGAGAGAATTATCCATCCTAAATACGTAGGGAGAGGACACCTTTGTGTTACAGACACTCCCAGACATCACCGTCTATTCTTTTGGTTCTTTCTGATTTGTATTGATTTTGCTATAATAAAACTAATTTTAAGTATAGAGTTTTACTGAGTTCTGTGCATTGTTCTAGAAAGTTCTTGAACAAAAAGAGGTTGTGAAAATTCCAAATGTTTGGCTAGTTGGTCAGAAGTGTGGGTGACCCTGGAAACTTCCAAGCTTGTGGCTGATACATAAAGTGAGGGCGGTCTTGTGAAGGACTGTACCCTTAACCTGGGATAGTTAACATCAAAAGTAATTGCGCTGAGTGACTAGGCAGAGCAGAGCTTCTTTGCTGACCCATAATCGAGCTCAAGTGTGAAAACAAATACAACTTTTCTGCTTTACACAACAGAGGTATTGGGGTTCAGTATTACTTCTTATCCTGACTTAGTTTCATGATGCAGAAACATCTGACTGAAAACATATGGATAGGACAATACAGTTATCTTTATTTCAATCACAAACTAGTGGTTGGAATGGCCTTAGCACCTGTCTAATCCCATACCTACTATTTTAAACTCCTATGCAATGCTTTTCCCAAGTGGCTATCCAACCTCTTCTTAAAAACTCAAATGCTTTCAAGTTCACCTCTTGAGGCACCTCATTCTATTAATGGATAGTCTTTAATACGAGAACATTTTATGTTTATTTCAAATCTTCCGCTCTGCAACTTCTGTCACAGGTTCTAGTTCTGTCCTGGTGCACCACATAAAGCAAGTTTAATCTCTTATCAGTTCACAAATGTAAAATATATATATATATATTTATATAGATAGATAGATATCTGCACTATGTCTTTTCTTCATGCAAAGCTCTCAAGTTTATTCTAATGATCCTCACATGACTAGTGTAAGGTCTCATTACCATCTGGTTAGCATCTCTTGAGTACAGTCTACCTTGACTGTCCTCCTGCTGAAGTACAATGCCAGAACTGAATGTAGTCAGACCAGAAAGAAGTAGATGGGGTCGGTCCCATATGCTAATTTTTTTTGAAATCATATCATAGAGTTCACATATTTTCCATGTACAGTCCTTAAAAACCCCAGACTTTTTCAACTATACTGCTTTTAAGTCATTTTTATATTATTATGACTTTACCCATTCTTGTGACTCATAACAAATGCAAAAGAAACAGCAGACCGTGCGTGGTGGCTCACGCTCATAATCCCAGCACTTTGGGAGGCTGAGGCGGGCAGATCACGAGGTCAAGAGATCCAGACCAGTCTGACCAATATGGTGAGACCCCATCTCTACTAAAAATACAAAAATTAGCTGGGCGCAGTGGTACATGCCTATAGTCCCAGCTACTCAGGAGGCTGAGGCAGAAGAACAGCTTGAACCCGGGAGGCAGAGTTTGCAGTGAGCTGAGATCGTGCCACTGCACTCCAGCCTGGCGACAGAGCGAGATTCCGTCTCAAAAACAGAAAAGGAAAAGAAAAAGAAAGAAAATGGCAAAAGCTTGAGGCCTGAGAAACATAGTTTCAAATCCCTACTCTTGCACTTATTAACTGTGTGAGTTTGGAAGTAACTTCACCTCCCTGAACTTTAGTTTGCTCATATGTAAAATAAGGTTAATGATTTTTACTTTACAAGGGTGTTTTGAACTTGCATGTAGAATAACACCATGCCAAGAAAAAACCGGTGCATAATAAATGATAATTAAAAACCACGAAATTCATTAAAAACAAAATCAGAAGCACGGAAATAAAGAAGAACATATGAAAACTGTAAGAGTTAACTTATTTGTTAGACTTGAGTTTCAAAATTAGTCCTAATATATCAGGAAACCAAGTCAAAGGGAAACAGACCTGTGAACAAAAACTAAAACTTGCATAGCCCTCGTTATTACAAAGCAGGAAGCTCAGCAATTTCTAAGGAAAGCCAACATTATTTTTCCTGACGCCATATTCTATAATAATATTGCATGCGAGGATTTATTCAGAGGCCATAGAAAGGCATAGGGGCCATTCCCTTTATACCAAATGTCATAATAAGCAACTCAGGTTAATCTCTTAATAAATATTATACTCCAGGCACTATGTTAAATACTTTATGCATTATCAAATGTATTAGTCACAAAAGCATCATGAGTTAGTATTAGTACCACATTTTACATAAGAGAAGTATGATGCTGAGAGAGGAAAGTATGCTTTGTAAGGTCAAATAGCAGAGCAGAATTCCGACCTCACTCCATCTTACAGAGCTCTCCTCTCTCTTCATTTCTTTGCTTTACTGTCCATTTCATGGTTACTTAATCTAGTAAGCTAAGTTCTATCTACGTCTTTTAAAATCACAGGGCACAGTTTTATTTTTACTGACTTTTATTCTTCGTTTTCTAGCTCTATAGATTTTTCTAGTTCTGTAGAGTATATAAAAACTGTTTTTGCTACTTGTTCCCACACTGACTGTTTTCAGCAGAATCGGAACCACTCGCCACTTTTCCTCTGTTCTTTCTCGCTTGCTTCGTCCATATCCTATACTTGAATGCCAACAATTTTCCAAATGCCTATCCTAGGTTCTCTGTGCTTCTATTGTTATATGGTACCCTGGGACATTAACCATGCGACCATGCTTATTTTCCTTGATATTTTGGTATCCTTCACTTTCTTTTTTTTTTTTCCCTTTCAACTGCTTATTGTATATTTAAAAGGCTTCCTAAACACTGCTTCCTCTGTTTATATTTTTTTCTTAAAAAGCTTCAAAGACTCCCGATTGTTAACATGATAAAATTAAAATTCCTTAGCCTGGTGGTTGAGACTCAAACAATTTCACTTCAAATATATCACTTTAAGCATTTATTATTTCTCTGTGGTGCCGCCGCTCTAATCTTATGTTCTATTTATATCCTTCACACACTCAGTGTCCCAGCCCAACTGATTCAGTTGCTATTCTCTAACTAAATTAGCCTCCTACACATCCCCCTCTCTGCTTCTGCTGATTGGAATAACTGAGGTTCTTCTCACATCCAACACTATCCAAAATCTTACTGCTTTTCCAGGCCCAACGCAAATTCTAAACACTGTTTTGTGTATAGGCTGACCGTACAGCCACAGACATAGTTTCAAGGTCCTCTTACTGGGGCCCTGTCCCAAGGGGACCCCTAGTGGTTGAACCTGCCCAAATCACCCCCTGGTGAAGTTCATAGCTCCAAACCAGTGAAACGCAAACTGAAATCTGAGGATAATTTTTGCATTTATGTAGTAAGAAATTGTGTAATGAAAATATGAAGTCGAGTTAGACAATATATTGGTTGGACCTTACTCTAAGATCATGGTTTTTGAAAGGATGCCAATAAACTGTGAGTTACTTGATACATAAAGACTCCTATAGCCTTTGGAATTATTTTCATGGATAGAGCAGCCTCTAAAAGAATTTAACAACTTGTTTGGGACTGCAGTAATAATGTGCCGATCTCTTTAACTATATAATCTCCCCATTTGATAGTCTTTCTTAGGCCTGTGCATCTCCTGTATCAGAGTTACAGAATTATTATTAGATGAACAAGTGTGTATATGTTTCTGTCTGAATTTTCTAGTCTATAAGCCCCATGAGGGTTGTGGGTTTTTCTGATGTGTTCACCTAGTATAGTGCCTGGTAAATCATGGGGACTTACATACCCATTGGATTATTGACACCACCCATAGTAGGAAATCATGTAGCTGTTGTATAAAGACCTGCCACCCACAAAGGTTTCATTCATACTTCTCAGTATTAGAAATAAAATTCATGCTCCTGTTCCACTTTAAAATCTGTTTCTATCTTGCTATGCAATTGAAGGCAACTCTCTTACTGGGGACTCAGTTTACCCATTTGGGCCAACTAAGAAGGGTTTCAGCAATTATAACTCCTATGATAAAAGTAAATATGACTTATGTTAACCTCACATTTTTTAGTCCTTCACTTTTCTTCAAATAGCACAATTCAAGCCTTCATGAGTGATCCCGGCAATTTTTGAACAAATGTCATCATTGAAGTGCAGGCTAATTGTCCACAACGCAACGTGCTCCTCTAATAATGAAAACACTAACTACAACAGAGTGCAATGTCATTGCAATGTTAAATCATTCACTTGAAAAATGACTACGTTTTGAGGCCTGCAGAAGATAATTCAATCAATATGAATTTGCAGTAATATAGAAATAATTTTTCATTATTTCCAATTAGCTTATTTTTTTGTTTTCATTCATATAAAAATTAGGAGAGATAAATCTTCAATGACTCTTGTTTATGGAAAAAAGCATGGGCTTCTTATCCTGGTATCAAGAAATGCCAAAATTTGTTTGATAGTTTTAATAATTACCTTGATGAATCACACTGGCACACAAGCATTGGCCCCAGGGTGATAATCAGATATGGTTCCTAATTACTGAGAGCTGAGATCAGGAATTTTAAACTGTTTAGAATTTTTGCAGTGTGCCTGAGGTAAATAGTATTTATACTCTTTTTACAGATTACAAAACAGACTCATAGGTTAAGTACAATATAAACAAGGTCCTAGGAAGTGCCTGAGCTAGAATTCAGACTTAGCTGTGTCTAACTTCAAAACCTATATTCCTTTCACTCAGGCAAAGGAGTTTGACTCCAAAATTACATCATTTAAATAAAAATCAGAGTCTATACCTCATTAGCATGGGGGGATATTTCAGTCTCTCATATCCAAAATATGTTGGCAAAGACTCACATCTTAGTTCACATGTACAAATTGGCTCCATAGCAATCATATCTCCAGAAGCTGTACAAGAAAGAATCTTCTAGTAGAATTAAAAGCTCAGCTTGCTGTCATCATACTATCTTCTTCCTAGTTGACTGGTGTTAATTTTGCCTACAGTAAAGAAAGATATAGTGGTGTCACGTGTGAAAACCCTCATTACTACTCTAACAATTTACTGCCATCCCATATATATTGGTGAATCAACACAGGATACACTAGATAAATGTATATTATTTAGGAATTTAGCTATGCAACCCTAGGCCCTGAAGAAATGGGATAAACCCATTTAAGAAGCAGAATAACTTGACTGAACTGGAGGATGTATTCAGTGGCCTTATGGGCCCCTATCCTTCAGGTACCGTTCTTGTATTTTATATAAGGATATTGCTGCTCTAGGTTCATTTATGATGAAAGCCCAACCCTATATCTCCACAGTCCAGTTTATCAAAGTGAATTCAATGATAGCAGAGCTGATTTCTCTCTGCAACAGAATGAGTGAAAGTTTTAGACCTGGAATGTGTATACTTTCAAAGAATCCATGTGCAGGTTTTATAACATTTTAACACATTTTAATAACATTTTAAAAAATACTTTCAGTTTTTACATGAATCATNTATTCTCTTAGGTTTTATTCTAAGAAATTTTTGGTTTTCGCTTTTACATTTAAGATTATAATCTATCATTATTTATTATGTATACTGTGAGGCAGGGACAAGGTTCATTCTTTTCTTTATAGTTGTCCAATTATTCCAGCTTCATTTATTAAAATACTTTTCCCTCATTGGACTCCATCACTGTCATTATTGAAAATCAGATAGGTATCTATTTTGGGGTCTATTACTGTGATATTTATTCTTTGCTATTGATCTAGTTGTTAATTCTTTTTTGAAATGGAGTCTCACTCTGTCACCCAGGCTGGAGTGCAGTGGTGTGATCTCGGCTCACTGTAACCGCCACCTCCTCGGTTTAAGCAATTCTCTGCCTCAGCCTCCCAAGTAGCTTGGATTACAGGTATGTGCCACCATGCCTGGCTAATTTTGTATTTTAGTAGAGATGGGGTTTCACTATCTTAGCCAGGCTGGTCTTGAACTCCTGATCTCTTGATCGGCCCACCTTGGCCTCCCAAAGTGCTGGGATTATAGGCATGAGCCACTGTGCCCGGCATGGTTGTTAAGTCAGCATCATACTGTAGTGATTATTGTGCAATATACTAAGTCTTACAATTGAGTTAAATAAGGATACCTGTTTGTTTTTTCCTTTGCAAGATTGCCTTGGATATTCTAGTTCTTTTCATATAAATGTTAGAATCAGGTGATCAGTTTTATGAAAAGCCCATTGGTGTTATGGTTGAAATCACATTGCATAAACACACACAGGCACACACACATCTCTAAAATTAACGAGAATTGTTACCTTAACAATATTTAAGAAAATCTAAATAATTACAGACATACCATGTCCATGGATTCAAGATTCCATGTATGTGACTATCTAAATTTAAATTCAATTCAATTAAAATTAAAGTTCTAGTTCTTTTGTTACAGTAGCTACATTTCATGTGCTTAATAGCTAAATGTGAGTAGAAGTGACATCACTAAGCAGCACAGGTTATCAAACATTTTCGTCATTGCAGAAAATTTAGTTGACCCTTTGTGTACATTCTGCTGGGTATATCCCTACCATTTTATCCTGATATTGATAAATTATTTTATGTCTTTTTTTGCTTTACTCAATTATCCTAGGAGTTTATAAACTTTATTAATTATTTCAAATAAACAACTTGGTTTTATTTTATTTTATTTATTATGTTTCTGAGATGGAGTCTCACTCTGTCTCCAAGGCTGGAGTTCAGTGGCACAATCTCGGCTTACTGTAACCTTCACTTCCCGGGTTCAAGCAGTTCTCCTGCCTCAGCCTCCCGAGTAGTTGGCATTATAGGCGTGCACCACCATGCCTGGCCAATTTTGCATTTTAGTAGAGATGGGGTTTTGTCATGTTGGCCAGGCTGGTCTCGAACTCTGGACCTCAGGTGATCCACCTGCCTTGACCTCTCAAAGTGCTGGGATTACAGGCGTGAGCCACCATGCCCAGCCTTGGTTTTATTTTATAATTATATATTTTGTTTATGTTTTATTGATCTGTGCTCTTATACTTATCGTTTCCTTTATGTACTTTGAGCTTAATTTAATTTGACTTTTCTAGCTTCTCAAGGAGAATACTTACGTCAGTTATCTTAAACCTTTATTCATTTCTAATATAAAACTTTAAAATGTTAAATTATCCTCTAAATACTGCTTTTGCTATATCCAACATTTTAATGAACTTTATTTTGAATAGTTTTAGATTTTTGGAATCCTCCAACAAATTTTGATGGTTTATATTTTATTACTATTCATTTAAAAATATTTTCTATTTTTACTTTT
>NW_016811502.1:105050-118946 GCF_001698545.2 Rhinopithecus bieti | reverse complement strand
CTCAATACTCTGCTACATGTCATTTCTATTTTTAACACACAATTTAAAGTTAACATGGTTAAGGGAAATAAAAGACGAACACAGATGCTGTATTATTCAAAATAAAACCTTAAATCTATGAAAATAATTATGAGTTTCCGAATAACATCATTCAATGTAGTGATATTTTATTGATATTTAGCTAGTTTTAAAGACCACATCCATGTAAAATAATTTGTGAATGAAAATATTGGTAAAAGGTGGCTATGCTAAGAATATGATGTTCAACTGAAGAAACTTTATGGTGAGTCACTAGGACTATCAGTCAAATATTTTTTACTCTTCACTTCCAATCCCATTGAAGAATTGTACTTTGTGGACCCCTTATGGCTTAGTGGAGTCATGTGACTAATTTGGGCCAATGAGTTGTCAACAGAAATAACATTCCATTTTCTGGGACAGGACATTTAATTACCAGTGTGAGACTACCCAAATTTCTCTTTCTGTCCTCACTGCAATGATCAAAGTTCAAGATGGTGGCAGTTTCATCCTCCTGGGGTCCCTGCGTGTTATGTAATAAAAAATTTAGCTGGCCTATGTTCCTCATTTCTGGAGGTAGCCTTTAAACTTTGAGATTTCTTGAGTAATTGAAATGTCTTTGTCATCATTGCAGGCCCTGCAGGCCACACTTAGTAGTTTATGCTAATTAGGTGACTCTTGGTGGGCCCCTGCATAGTTGATACTAAGATAGTGAGATAGTGACTCGGAGTGGGGTTGGTCATGCCAAAAGACCAGCTATATGATTACAGCGTTAGACTTTTGAGCCAGATGGCATCAGCCCAACCTCCAGGAAGGGGAGGAGAGGTAAAAGATTGAATTCAACCTCTTAGCCAATGGTTCAATCATTTGAGACTGTGTAATGGAGCCCCAATAGAAACTACCAACAACAAAGCTCAAGTGAGCCTCCCTGGTTAAGAACACTCTATACTGAGAGAATTATCCATCCTAAATACGTAGGGAGAGGACACCTTTGTGTTACAGACACTCCCAGACATCACCGTCTATTCTTTTGGTTCTTTCTGATTTGTATTGATTTTGCTATAATAAAACTAATTTTAAGTATAGAGTTTTACTGAGTTCTGTGCATTGTTCTAGAAAGTTCTTGAACAAAAGAGGTTGTGAAAATTCCAAATGTTTGGCTAGTTGGTCAGAAGTGTGGGTGACCCTGGAAACTTCCAAGCTTGTGGCTGATACATAAAGTGAGGGCGGTCTTGTGAAGGACTGTACCCTTAACCTGGGATAGTTAACATCAAAAGTAATTGCGCTGAGTGACTAGGCAGAGCAGAGCTTCTTTGCTGACCCATAATCGAGCTCAAGTGTGAAAACAAATACAACTTTTCTGCTTTACACAACAGAGGTATTGGGGTTCAGTATTACTTCTTATCCTGACTTAGTTTCATGATGCAGAAACATCTGACTGAAAACATATGGATAGGACAATACAGTTATCTTTATTTCAATCACAAACTAGTGGTTGGAATGGCCTTAGCACCTGTCTAATCCCATACCTACTATTTTAAACTCCTATGCAATGCTTTTCCCAAGTGGCTATCCAACCTCTTCTTAAAACTCAAATGCTTTCAAGTTCACCTCTTGAGGCACCTCATTCTATTAATGGATAGTCTTTAATACGAGAACATTTTATGTTTATTTCAAATCTTCCGCTCTGCAACTTCTGTCACAGGTTCTAGTTCTGTCCTGGTGCACCACATAAAGCAAGTTTAATCTCTTATCAGTTCACAAATGTAAAATATATATATATATATTTATATAGATAGATAGATATCTGCACTATGTCTTTTCTTCATGCAAAGCTCTCAAGTTTATTCTAATGATCCTCACATGACTAGTGTAAGGTCTCATTACCATCTGGTTAGCATCTCTTGAGTACAGTCTACCTTGACTGTCCTCCTGCTGAAGTACAATGCCAGAACTGAATGTAGTCAGACCAGAAAGAAGTAGATGGGGTCGGTCCCATATGCTAATTTTTTTTGAAATCATATCATAGAGTTCACATATTTTCCATGTACAGTCCTTAAAACCCCAGACTTTTCAACTATACTGCTTTTAAGTCATTTTATATTATTATGACTTTACCCATTCTTGTGACTCATAACAAATGCAAAAGAAACAGCAGACCGTGCGTGGTGGCTCACGCTCATAATCCCAGCACTTTGGGAGGCTGAGGCGGGCAGATCACGAGGTCAAGAGATCCAGACCAGTCTGACCAATATGGTGAGACCCCATCTCTACTAAAATACAAAATTAGCTGGGCGCAGTGGTACATGCCTATAGTCCCAGCTACTCAGGAGGCTGAGGCAGAAGAACAGCTTGAACCCGGGAGGCAGAGTTTGCAGTGAGCTGAGATCGTGCCACTGCACTCCAGCCTGGCGACAGAGCGAGATTCCGTCTCAAAACAGAAAAGGAAAAGAAAAGAAAGAAAATGGCAAAAGCTTGAGGCCTGAGAAACATAGTTTCAAATCCCTACTCTTGCACTTATTAACTGTGTGAGTTTGGAAGTAACTTCACCTCCCTGAACTTTAGTTTGCTCATATGTAAAATAAGGTTAATGATTTTACTTTACAAGGGTGTTTTGAACTTGCATGTAGAATAACACCATGCCAAGAAAAAACCGGTGCATAATAAATGATAATTAAAACCACGAAATTCATTAAAACAAAATCAGAAGCACGGAAATAAAGAAGAACATATGAAAACTGTAAGAGTTAACTTATTTGTTAGACTTGAGTTTCAAAATTAGTCCTAATATATCAGGAAACCAAGTCAAAGGGAAACAGACCTGTGAACAAAACTAAAACTTGCATAGCCCTCGTTATTACAAAGCAGGAAGCTCAGCAATTTCTAAGGAAAGCCAACATTATTTTCCTGACGCCATATTCTATAATAATATTGCATGCGAGGATTTATTCAGAGGCCATAGAAAGGCATAGGGGCCATTCCCTTTATACCAAATGTCATAATAAGCAACTCAGGTTAATCTCTTAATAAATATTATACTCCAGGCACTATGTTAAATACTTTATGCATTATCAAATGTATTAGTCACAAAAGCATCATGAGTTAGTATTAGTACCACATTTTACATAAGAGAAGTATGATGCTGAGAGAGGAAAGTATGCTTTGTAAGGTCAAATAGCAGAGCAGAATTCCGACCTCACTCCATCTTACAGAGCTCTCCTCTCTCTTCATTTCTTTGCTTTACTGTCCATTTCATGGTTACTTAATCTAGTAAGCTAAGTTCTATCTACGTCTTTTAAAATCACAGGGCACAGTTTTATTTTACTGACTTTTATTCTTCGTTTTCTAGCTCTATAGATTTTCTAGTTCTGTAGAGTATATAAAACTGTTTTGCTACTTGTTCCCACACTGACTGTTTTCAGCAGAATCGGAACCACTCGCCACTTTTCCTCTGTTCTTTCTCGCTTGCTTCGTCCATATCCTATACTTGAATGCCAACAATTTTCCAAATGCCTATCCTAGGTTCTCTGTGCTTCTATTGTTATATGGTACCCTGGGACATTAACCATGCGACCATGCTTATTTTCCTTGATATTTTGGTATCCTTCACTTTCTTTTTTTTTTTCCCTTTCAACTGCTTATTGTATATTTAAAAGGCTTCCTAAACACTGCTTCCTCTGTTTATATTTTTTTCTTAAAAGCTTCAAAGACTCCCGATTGTTAACATGATAAAATTAAAATTCCTTAGCCTGGTGGTTGAGACTCAAACAATTTCACTTCAAATATATCACTTTAAGCATTTATTATTTCTCTGTGGTGCCGCCGCTCTAATCTTATGTTCTATTTATATCCTTCACACACTCAGTGTCCCAGCCCAACTGATTCAGTTGCTATTCTCTAACTAAATTAGCCTCCTACACATCCCCTCTCTGCTTCTGCTGATTGGAATAACTGAGGTTCTTCTCACATCCAACACTATCCAAAATCTTACTGCTTTTCCAGGCCCAACGCAAATTCTAAACACTGTTTTGTGTATAGGCTGACCGTACAGCCACAGACATAGTTTCAAGGTCCTCTTACTGGGGCCCTGTCCCAAGGGGACCCCTAGTGGTTGAACCTGCCCAAATCACCCCTGGTGAAGTTCATAGCTCCAAACCAGTGAAACGCAAACTGAAATCTGAGGATAATTTTGCATTTATGTAGTAAGAAATTGTGTAATGAAAATATGAAGTCGAGTTAGACAATATATTGGTTGGACCTTACTCTAAGATCATGGTTTTGAAAGGATGCCAATAAACTGTGAGTTACTTGATACATAAAGACTCCTATAGCCTTTGGAATTATTTTCATGGATAGAGCAGCCTCTAAAAGAATTTAACAACTTGTTTGGGACTGCAGTAATAATGTGCCGATCTCTTTAACTATATAATCTCCCCATTTGATAGTCTTTCTTAGGCCTGTGCATCTCCTGTATCAGAGTTACAGAATTATTATTAGATGAACAAGTGTGTATATGTTTCTGTCTGAATTTTCTAGTCTATAAGCCCCATGAGGGTTGTGGGTTTTCTGATGTGTTCACCTAGTATAGTGCCTGGTAAATCATGGGGACTTACATACCCATTGGATTATTGACACCACCCATAGTAGGAAATCATGTAGCTGTTGTATAAAGACCTGCCACCCACAAAGGTTTCATTCATACTTCTCAGTATTAGAAATAAAATTCATGCTCCTGTTCCACTTTAAAATCTGTTTCTATCTTGCTATGCAATTGAAGGCAACTCTCTTACTGGGGACTCAGTTTACCCATTTGGGCCAACTAAGAAGGGTTTCAGCAATTATAACTCCTATGATAAAAGTAAATATGACTTATGTTAACCTCACATTTTTTAGTCCTTCACTTTTCTTCAAATAGCACAATTCAAGCCTTCATGAGTGATCCCGGCAATTTTGAACAAATGTCATCATTGAAGTGCAGGCTAATTGTCCACAACGCAACGTGCTCCTCTAATAATGAAAACACTAACTACAACAGAGTGCAATGTCATTGCAATGTTAAATCATTCACTTGAAAATGACTACGTTTTGAGGCCTGCAGAAGATAATTCAATCAATATGAATTTGCAGTAATATAGAAATAATTTTCATTATTTCCAATTAGCTTATTTTTTTGTTTTCATTCATATAAAAATTAGGGAGAGATAAATCTTCAATGATCTTGTTTATGGAAAAAAGCATGGGGCTTCTTATCCTGGTATCAGAAATGGCCAAAATTTGTTTGATAGTTTAATAATTACCTTGATGAACACATGGCACACAAGCATTGGCCCCAGCGGTGATAATCAGATATGGTCTCCTAATTACTGAGAGCTGAGATCGCAGGGAATTTTACCTGCTTTAGAATTTTTGCAGTGTGCCTGAGGTAAATGGTATTTATACTCTTTTTTACCAGATTACAAACAGACTCATAGGTTAGTACATATAAACAAGGGTCCTAGGAAGTGCCTGAGCTAGAATTCAGGCTTAGCTGTGTCTAACTTCAAAACCTATTTCCTTTCACTCAGGGCAAAGGAGTTCTGGACTCCAAAATTACATTCATTTAATAAAAATCGGTCTACTACCTCATTAGCTGGGGGGATATTTCAGTCTCTCATATCCAAAAAATATGTTGGCAAAGACTCACTCCTTTTTCACTGTGACAAATTGGCTCCATAGCATCATATCTCCAGAAGCTGACAAGAAAGAATCTTCTAGTAGAATTAAAAGGCTCGCTTGCTGTCATCGATACTATCTTCTTCCTGTTGCTGGTGTTAATTTTGTTCCTACAGTAAAGAAAGATTATAGGGTGTCACGGTGTGAAAACCCTCAGGGTTACTACTCTAACAATTACTGCCATCCCTATATATTGGTGAATCAACACAGGATACACTAGATAAATGTATATTATTTAGGAATTTGCTATGCACCCTAGGCCCTGAAGAAATGGGTAAACCCATGTTAAGAAGCAGAATAACTTGACTAACTGGAGGATGTATTCAGTGGCCTTATGGCCCTATCCTTCAGGGTACCGTTTTGGTTTTTTATATAACAGGGATATTGCTGCTTCTTAGGTTCATTTATGATGAAAGCCCAACCCTATATCTCCACGTCCAGTTTATCAAAGTGAAATTCAATGATAGGCAGAGCTGATTTTCTCTCTGTATATATAAATCTAGTATTATGAAAGTGTGGAGTTTTAGAAGCTCTGGAATCTGTGCGTCCTAGTTATCTTTCCTAGTATGCTCATGTGCGCACCGGCTTTTCTCAAACGATTTGGTGAGACGACGGCCTTTGGAGAGTAACCATTTTAAAAAAGTACTTCTCAAGTTGTGTGGTTACCTATTGGAATCGGTTTTTACATGAATCATGGCATATATGTATTCAAAACCTCTAAGGGAAAGGGTCCACTGCTTTCATCAGATTCTCAATGGAATCTTTGGACTCCTTCCTCCAAAATGAAAACCACTGTCTTAAAATTAATGTAGAACCAACACTTCCTTGACTTCTTGACTTTTATTCTTCTGTTATCAACTCCAGTGAATGACAGGCAGGGTCGTGGCTGAATAACTATATGGCTGTCAATATGGGTGGAGGAAGGTATTAGTGGAGTCCTAATAAGAAATATGAAGTTCAAAATAGTTTCTCTGGTTAAGAAATCACATAGAAAAATGTGTAAACAAGGAACTGATAAAGTGTTTTGAGTATACACCTTAGGCGCCTAGTGAGTTTTGTAGGACACCAGATGAAGAATTAATAAATCTTGATTTTGTCAGGATACTCTCACAAATAGTAGACTATCAGTAGGGAAAGAAATTTCCCGAAGAGAAATAAACCCTCTGAAGATTTAACTCTCTTTTCTGTAGCACTGTAATCTCATCTAAATGTTTGAAGACCCCTCCTCTATAGCGTGCTGGGCATTTTTCTAAACATAGCAAAATAGACTTTACTATTTGCAGAACGTTAGACACTAAAGAGAAGAGGAAAATAAAGACGTTTTCATCATGTAGCTTTCCTTTGTCTTGGCAGTAACATTTGTAAAGCACATTCATGTGATAAATGGGATACGATGAGTGAGTGAGGATGCATGACTTCCTGTAATTGTATAAATGTACCAAGACAATAAAGTTAACTCCAGTCTAGTCTTTAATAATAGTGTATATGCTCAAACTCCCATCACAAAGTTCTTGGCAGTCTTATGTCTTATTGTGCTATTACTAGTTTACATTTCATTTTATACTATAATAAACTTCATTCAAATCCTAGTCTGTCAAATGGGTCTTCACATTTATAATTCTACTTACCATCTCATCTCTCTAGCTCAGATGTTGGTTTTGTGCAAGACACTATACTGCTGTATTCTCATAGTGGCACCCAGAATGGCCCAGAATGTGAAATGCTCAATTCAAATTCATTAGCTTGCTTTTATCTATCTATGTGCTTACACGTGTAATTTATAAAATACACCCAGTTTAATAACATCTATAGTAAATTCACTCATGACAATTTTACTGACCTCCCTGACCCCATGTGAAAGAAAACAGGATTTCCCTTAAAAATCCTTCTTATAAATCAGACCACACCAACAAGCTCAAAGCAAATAAACAGATAGAAAACAGTTATCAAATATTTGTAATAATTTTATTTCTGATTATAAAGTGCTTCTGTGATCACTGCATATAATTTTTAAAATATAGATATTTATGCACACAGACATGCATGCGCACACACACACACACACACACCATACATGTACATATGTCTATATGAGTAAAATAATCCATATCACTATAATGGTTGTGTTAGTCCATTTTCAAATCGTTATAAAGAACTTCCCTGAGACTGGGTACTTTATAAAGGAAAGAGCATTTAATTGACTCACAGCTCCAAATGACTGGGGAGGCCTCAGGAAACCTACAATCATGGTGGAAGGCGATGGGGAAACAAGGCAGCAGGAGAGAGAAGAGTGAGGAGCGAAGGGGGAAGAGTCCCTTATAAAACCATCAGATTTCACGAGACTTACTGTCACAAGAACATCATGGGGAAACCTGCCCCCATGATTCAATCGCCTCCCACCCTGTCCCTCCCTTGACACGTGGGGATTATGTGATATAAAGTCACTGGAAATAGTGAGTTAGCAAATACCAAGTCATTGCTCCTAGGGAAATTACAGAGTTAACATCCTGCAAAGCATGTTGCCACAATATTTCCATCAATTGATCAATACATAGCATCGTTTTATGTGTGTTTATGTTTAAAGACACCTTATTTAGTGCATATTTCTTCTAAATAACAAATTATATGCAGGAATTATTTATAATAAAACAATAGTTGAGAAGAGTTTCAGCTATTCTTGACCCAGGTTAATATAACAATAAATTGTTGTGTACTATACATTTTTTTAAAAAAAATCAGACATCATCTCATAAATCCACAAATTTAGTCACATTTTCAGTTTCATCACACATGGAAAATGTTACTTTAACTGTTTGTGGACCTGCCTCCATGGGAATGCAAAAGAAATGTAACTAAGTAGACCACACACACACACACACACACACACGCACACAAAACGATACACTATTTTGGTGTAACAGCTGAAATAAGCCAGCAGAGCATTGCATTGTTGGACCTCAATTGGAAACATATATATCAGGCAAATCAAAATTTTTCTCACTCTGCATTTGTCTGAAAATAAATGCTAAAGTATCGAAGTCATTAAAAATAAATTCTAGCTAGTAGGTAAACTGTCAAACTCAGAGACTTCAAGTAATGAGAAACAGCTGTCCCTTTGAAAAAGAACAAGTGAATGATAATAAAAAGTACAAGATGGTACTGTGGAGACAAGGAAGCATTTTAATGACCTAGGGATGGAATATGTAGATAGCTTGAAGACATTTATAAGTATCCACGTCCTTAAAATTAATTTTTATCTTACTAGCTTTTGGGGTACAAGTGGTTTTTTGTTACATGGATGAATTCTATAGTGGTGATTTTGGAAACTTTTGTGCACCAATCACCCGAGTAGTGTACATTATACCCAATGTGTACTTTTTTTTTTAATCCCTAGCCCTTCTCCCACTCTCCCACTTCTGAGTCTCTATAATCCATTATATCACTCTATATGCCTTTGCGTACTCATAGCTTAGCTCCTGCTTAAAAGTGAGAACATGTGGTTTTTTGTTTTCCATCCCTGTGTTACTTTACTTAGAAGAGTGGCATACAGCTCCATCCACGTTGCTGCAAAGACATCATTTTGTTACTTTTAATGGCTGAATAGCATTCCATGGTATACCATGGAATACTATTTTCTTTGTCTACTCATTAGTTGATGGACACTTAGGTTAGTTCCACATCTTTGAAACTGAGAATTTTGCTGCTATAAACATAAATACACAGGTGTCTTTTTCATATAATGACTTATTTTCCTTTGGGTAGATACTGGGTAGTGGGATTGCTCAATCAAATGGTATGATGGTTAATACCAAGTGTCAACTTGATTGAACTGAAGGATACAAGGTATTGATCCTGGGTGTGTCTGTGAGGGTGTTGCCACAGGTGATTAACATTTGAGTCAGTGGGCTGGGAAAGGCAAACCCACCCTTAATCTCGGTGGGCACAATCTAATCAGCTACCAATATGGTTAGAATATAAAGCAGGCAGAAAAATGTGAAGAGAGACTGGCCTAGCCTCCCAGCTTACATCTTTCTCCCATTCTGGGTGCTTCCTGCCCTCAAACATCTGACTCCAAGTTCTTCAGTTTTGGAACTCAGACTGGATCTCCCTTTTTTAACCTTCAGAGGGCTTATTGTGAGACATTGTGATCCTGTGAGTTAATACTTAATAAACTCCATTAGTTCTGTCCGTCTAGAAAACCCTGAGTAATACAAATGGTAAATCTACTTTTCACTCTTTAAGGGATCTACATACTGTTTTGCATAGAAGTTGTACAAATTTGCATTCAAACAAGCAGTGTATAAGCATTCAATTTTTCCCACATCCAAGCCAACATCTGTTGTTTTTTGAATTTTTAATACTGCCCAGTTTTGTAGGAGTAAGGCAGTATCTCCTTGTGGTTTTCATTTGCGTGTTCCCAATGATTAGTGATGCTGAGCAATTTTTCATATGTTTGTTGTCCATTTGTATATCTTCTTTTGAGAAATGTCTATTCATCTCCCTTGCCCACTATTGGATAGGGCTATTTGTTTTTGTCTTGATGATTTGTTTGAGTTTCTTGTAGATTCTGGATTCTAGTCTTCTCTCCTTATGTGCAGTTTGTAAATATTTTCTCTCATTCTTTGGGAGTCTGTTAACTCTGCTGATCATTTCTTTTGCTGTGCAGAAACTTTTTAGTTTAATTAAGTTCCATTTATTTATTTTGTTTTGTTGCAGCTGCTTTTGGAGCCTTAGTCATGAATTCTTTGCCTAGGCCAATGTTCAGAAGAGTTTATCCAAGGTTTTCTTCTAGAATATTTATGATTTTTGATCTTAGATTTAAGTCTGATTAATCCAGTTGATTTTTGTATAAGGTGAGAGATGAGGATCCACTTTCATTCTCCTACACGTGGTTGCCAATTATCACAGCACCATTTGTTGAATAGGGTGTCCTTCCCCACTTTATGTTTTGGGTGCTTTGTCAAAGATCAGTTAGCTGTAAGTATTCAGCTTCATTTCAGGGTTCTCTATTCTGTTCCATTGGTCTATGTGTCTTTTTTTCACCAATACCATGCTGTTTTGGTGACTATGGCCTTAGAGTATAGTTTGAAGTCAGGTAATGTGATGCCTCCAGATTTGTTCTTTTTGCTCAGTCTTGCCTTGGCAGACCAATAACAAGTTAGCCAGAGTAGTGCAGGAAGGGGTGATAGCTATCACACAGTTATTTTCTCCTTTCTGGGTGCAGTGTTATTCTACCAGGAGATGCTGTAGTGGACTGTATTGGTTGGCCTCCAGCAAGAAAGTAGCACATACAAAAGAGCACCAGCTGTGGTAGTAGCAGTGGGATTTTTACTTGTCTTATGTTGCCCAGAGATGGTACTCTGGTTTCTCAGGCAATGGGTGGGGCCATGTAGCTCCCAAGAGATTCTGTCCTTTTCATTAAGCCACCAGGATGAGTGATGGGGCAAAGCCAGGTAGAGGCTGGGTCAGGCAGGTTTGTGCTATTGTCTTCATGTGCAGGACAAGCAGCAACCTCTGTGGGCATTGAAGGATGGGAATGTGTCTCAGACCACTGGGTTATAGTCCACTGGGGAGTGTTGCTGTCTCTGCTGCACAGAAGTGTTTTTGCAGGGAGTGAGGAGTAGCAAGTGGTGGTAAGCCCAACACCATTCCCAATGCCCTTGCTAAAGCAGATTCACTCCTACAGTGTTTCACTGACAGCAGCGAGTTGAATTCCAGTCAGCCTGTAATCAGAACTCGCAACTCCCTGGAGCCATAGGCTTTCCCCAGGGAGACAGCAACCTTGGTCTTCAGGTCACTCCCCTCCCCATCCACTGCAGAGTCAAGCACTAGGCTATTGCACCTGTGGTTCCTGCACTCACAACACCTGCATTCACAGCCCACTTTTCACTCTCCCTTACCCTGGCCCTGGCTGAAGTTCATCCCCACCTGTGGTTATATCAGGAAACCCCCTCTGGGGGCATCTTTCAACTTGTAACCACTGCCTGAAGATTTTGCTGTCCTTTGCTGGGTTACCTGTGAAGAGCAGTAAGGAATGGCTGCCCTAGGTCTGCACTGGAGTCTGGAAGTGCATGCAAGGGTCTACCAACGCTGCTCCTCCTTTTATATTCCACAATACTCCCCAAGTCAGTTCCTGTGCTAGGTGGGGTTAGGGCCTTCCCCCATGGCCTGGACTTTCAGGGTCCCCAGTGGGAGTGTGTATCCTCAAGGCAAACTCTCCTTTCATACTCTGGGGACTCACAGTTCTTTACCCAACTCCTTCAAAGGGTCCATAGATTCCTTCAGTTCTCCTGTACACACTATGTTGTCCTTCCAAGTGGGAGAGATATGGTAGCAATGCCTCTAATCTACCATCCTGAGAGAAAAAAGGTTCTAGCTTTTGAGTTGAGAGGAGGATTCACAGATGTTCATTATATTATTGTTTAATATCATATATTCTATCATTTGTGTCATGTCATGTCATCATATCATAATACATTATGCTATGTTATTAAAGTAACATGGCAGAATGAAATATAACAAAGATCAACAGATTTGCCTCCCTAAAATTTTAAAACTTTTTTATGTCAAAAGCTGGGAGAAAATACTAACACTGCATTAAACAGGGAAAGGGCAATGTTTCTTGAATACAAAGAAAACCCAACAAATGGAAAAAATGAAAAAAGTAGAGAACAATTTTAAATATGTGAATGATTAATTCATAAAAGGAGAGAAAAACTGGTTAGTGAATATAACTATTCTATAGAGAAAACAAGGGGATCGTTGTCAGTTTTGTTTTTGCTGAGTTAATAAATATTTCTGGAATGAATGAAGAAGTGAATGAAAAGATGCTTAGAGTCACTAGCAGGCAGTACCATTCAAATTAAATAATGAAATACAATCATCTGTAGCCATTGTGCATAGGTGTAAATATCAGTGACACCCATTGTGGTTTCAAGATATGGATAATGGATTTTCATGGGAATCTAAAATTGTTGATGCTATTATAAAAGATCAGTAGAGAAAGTAAAGTTTATTCAATAATTGATATTGAGAACATTGTCAATTTAGGATAGATTAAATTTTGATTGTCATAGCACATCAATATAAATTATTATATAACATTCTGATATAAATAAGAATTTAATAAATAGAAAAAAGAGAAATTGTTTTCTAATTTATGGAGTATTTTCAAATATTAATGTGACAGGGAAAATCGCTAAAAATTAAAATGTATAGCTTTAACAAACTAAAAAGTAAAAGCAAACAATAAGAAAACTATTTGTAACATATATAAATATATAATAACATTCAGTCTCCATTAGGAATAAATTGACAGAAAGGAAAATAACTGGTTAACAAACCAATGGGAAAATCACATCATTACTAATCGAAAATACAAAGGAAGGTAACAGTTGAATAGCAATTTTAACTTTCAAAGTTCTAATAATTACTACTAATAATGGCAGTAAAAGCTGGTGACAAAACATGGGTAGTAGAGTATAAATTTTATAGACCTTTCAGAAAATAACTTGATACTCCACTATTGCTAAAAATGTCCGTATTTGCTGGAATAGCTGTGGAGAGTCAAGAAATCACTTGCAGCTCAGCTGGAGGAATGCAATTAGCTGACAACCACTAGATCTAGTACCTTCATTATTTGTTGTAACGTTTCCTCCAAGGCCATGCTCTTCCCTGGCAGCTGACTGAGCATGGTAGGGCTACCAAAGCTTAGCCATTTCTGCACAACATGGGACACTTAATGTATAATAACCAGAGCTCCTCTCTTTTGGGCTAGTGAAGACTTTCTCGAAGCTTCATGAGAGTTTGAGAATCTTTCATAATAATTATTTTTCTTTCCCTCTCTTTCACAAGTGTCTTACGTACATTGTGATCTGGATCTCTCCCTGCCTATTTCTGTGCCCTCTATGATTTCACAAGTATTTTTCTCAATAATTATCTTACATTTCTAACTCCCTCTTGGCATATGCTTTCCACAAGATCTGAAGTTGGAAATCCATTGGTTTTAATTCTCTGTATTTATACTAAGAAAGTATTCCCAAATATGGAACAAAGCTTTAAACATAAATATCTTCATTACAGAAATATTATATTCAAGAATATGAGGAAAAAATCCAAGTCTTTAACAACTGGAAAATAGCTAAGATAAATTTCAGAATATTTTGT
>NW_016811502.1:91023-104801 GCF_001698545.2 Rhinopithecus bieti | reverse complement strand
CAGAATATTTTGTAGCTATTAATTTATATAGAGTATTTGAAACTATAAGGAATGCATGTTATGTGAAAAAGACAGTAAATAAAATTACACACACACTATTACCACAATTGTATGAACAATTAAAAAGATAAAATTAAAGCAAAATTACATTAAAAACAGCTAGACACAATATAAGTTATGGCATTTCAGCAGCTCTTAATAGCAATTAACAAAATGTTAATATATTTTAGGTATTTATTGATAAATTCTATTTTAAATATAGTCAACAATAATATCTTTCTATAGCCAACACTATGAAGTCCAGTGTCTGAATTTAGAAGAGATGAATATGCTATTGTCCCTGTGAATAAATATCACATATAGATGTTAAAAATCTATCTCTGAACCACTTTTGCCACTTCTATTCAACATAGTACTAGAAGTCCCAGCCACAGCAATTAAACAAAATGGGACCAAAATAGAAAAGAAAGAAGTTAAATTGTCTCTGTTGCAGATATCATAATCTTATATATAGAAAACCCCAAAGACTCCACCTAAAACTGTTAGAACTAGGAAATTAATTAACTAAAATTTCAGGATACAAAATCACAATACAAAAGTAAGTTGTGTTTTTATACACTAACAATGAACTATGAAAAGTGTTAAGAAAATATTCTATTTACAATAACATGAAAACAACAAAACAATTAGAAATAAATTTGATCAATGGTGTGAAAGATCTGTACACTGAAAACTGTACAACATTAGTGAAAGAAATTGAAGATTATACAAATAAATGGAAAGAAACCCCGTGTTCATGGGTTGGAAGACTTAATATGATTAAAATATCCACACAACTCAAAGAGATCTACAGATTCAGTGCAATCCCTACCAAAATTCCAATGGTATTTTCCATAGAAATAGAAAAAAATCCCAAAATTCATATGCAACCACAAGGGACCCCAAACAGCTAAAGCAACTTGAGAAAGAAAAACTAAAATGGAGGCATCAGACGTCCTTATTTCAAACTATATTACAAAGCTATAATAATCAAAACAGTGTGGCACTGGTATAAAACAAACACATAGATCAATGGAACAGAATATAAACCCCAGAAATAAACCCATACATATATGGTCAACCAATCTTTGATAGGAGTGCCAAGAATACACAATGGAGAAAGGATGGTTCTTTCAATAAACTGTACTAGAAAATGAGACCTACCCATGGAGAAGAATTAAATCAGACCCTCATCCTAAACCATATAAAAAGTTAACTCAAATTTGATTAAAGACTTAAATGTAACATCTGAAACCTTAAAACTTCTAGAAGAAAACATAAGGATAAAGTTCCTTGAACACTGGTCTTGACAATAAATTTTTGGAAAAGATACCAAAAGCATAGGAAACCAAAGCAAAAATAAACAAATAGGGCTACTTTACACTAAAATGATTCTGTACAGAAAAGCAAAAAAAATCAACATAACGAAAAGGCAGCCCAAGAAATGAGAGAACATATTTGACTTCTCTACCTTATCTACCCCTGACCTTCTCCTCAAACAGCTACCACTCCTTTCTATGACATGTGCTTTTATCCAGGATAAATAAAAGAAATGGCTTTAAAAATATTAGGTCTGCATATTACAAAGTAAAAATTATCCATAACACTACACATTATTATCTCTCCCTTTTCTTTCTATAGCCTCCAAACTTTCATCTGATATTTATCCTAAGTCGTGTGTTCTGTATGTGTATTATTAAAATTGAATATTTTCTCTCTGTTCCTCCTTGGAAGTAACTAGATTTAAATGATGAGACAAAACAAACGCTTTAGAGCGATTTAAAATACTTAATGCATATCACCTAGCTCTACAAATTCCTGGTGAACTCATATCACAGAGAGATTAAACTCACCCAGTGCATGATCATTTTCCTTTGAGAAATTGCCACTTTGATTTCAAGCTAATATTATCTCTTACGTTTTGCTATCTGAATGAAAAGAAAGTATTTCCACACCAAGGAGTACACTGCACTTTCCATAATTGCACACTCGAACTCCTGAATCAAGAAGTTTTAAATTCTGACCTTTGTGGGCATGTGTATTGGTTGGATTTATAAGTTGTCCTTGAGTAGCTCACAATCTGAAAGCTATTTATCTATGTGCCTAATTTTAAACCAGACTCACTGTATTAGTCTGTTCTCAGGCTGCTAATAAAGGCATAACAGAGACTGGGTAATTTACAAAGGAAAGATGTTTAATGGACTCACAGTTCCACATGGCTAAGGAGGCCTCACAATTATGGTGGAAGGCAAAAGAGAGGCAAAGGCATGTCTTACATAGTGGCAGGCAAGAGAGCTCCCCTTTATAAAGCTGTCAGATCTCATGAGACTTTTTTTCATTACCATGAAAACAGTATGGGGGAAACAGCCCGCATGATTGAATTATCTCCACTTGGCTCCGCCCTTGACACATGGAGATTATTACAATTGAAGGTGAGATTAGGGTGGGGACTCGGCCAAACCATATCACTCACTGTAAGAACAAAGAAAATCTCTATTAAATCTGAAGACTTTCCAGTTTACACTGCACTATTTTTTCCAGGTTTCCTGTTCCTGAAAAAGTGGCAATGTAGAACAATTTAAGAGAATGTATGAATGCTTTTGCCTAGCAGTTCCATTTTCTCTCTCTGCATGATATAGGAAAGGGGAGCAAATATTCTGGAGCTTGACAAATTTCTTGGAACCTGACAGTAAAACCTCTATATCAACATGTCAAAAGGCAGAATAAACTTTTATGTTACACCAGATCCCCACTACTAAGAGATTAGTTTGATTCTGAAAGTCAGCAAAGCACAATATCTGACTTCCTTTCTTGTTTGTGTAGAATGTTCATTTTTACATTAAAAAGGCAATTCAACAGGGTCACTCTTTAATATTGTCAATAACTTTAATACAGAGCTCTAAATTTTACCAATTTCTACCATAGGAGGATCAATTTAATTGTACAAATATTGGTCCACTAACACTATAAATGGATAAATATGCAAATCATACTCTAGTTTGTCTGATAAGTAATTTGATTCTCAAAAACTATAAAGTTATTAAAATTTTCTTTGTGATAAGAATCTGTTTCTCTATTTCCATTGGCTGAAACACAATAAAACACTGAATTAAATCAATGATTCTCCATGGTTTTCCATTTACCATAATTTTTTCAGTAATGACAGCCTAGTAAAAGATCTCTCTAGGCTTGCGCTCCCCACCACCTCCCTACTCTCCATCCGTAATAAGACTCTTTTGTATAAGCCAAGTTTGTTTTATTATATGACTTTTATTTGAGACAGGTCTTGCTCTGTCACCCAGTCTGGAGTACAGTGGTACAATCACAGCTCACCGCAGCCTCCACCTCCCAGGCTCAAATGATTTTCCTATCTTAGCCTCCCAGGTAGCTGGGACTATAGGTACATGCCGCCACACTAGGCTTTTTTAAAAATTATTTTGTTTTTGTAGAGATGGTGTCTCACTGTGTTGACCAGGTTGGTTTTTAACTCCTGGGCTCGAGGAATCTTTCCCACCTCAACCTCCCCAAGTGTTGAGATTACAGACGTGAACCACTGCACCAAGCATGAATGCTTTTAGTTGATGAGCTGAGAATACACACATTTTCTGTTTTGTGTTACTTTGAGGAATACATCACTAGAGGCATAAGTGAATGACGATATGAGTAAGAAGGAACAATAGCAGCAGTATCAGGCATAATAGCTGGTTGAATGTATGTTGTTGTTGCTGGCTTAAGGTAATCTATATGGTAAAATAAAATAATCACTTCAACTTTACATTTAAATCTTTTTCTACTTTATTTTTACCTACAAAACATGCCAAAACATGCTTGGATTAGCATCTTTCTATACTCTTACAGAGCAGTCAGTATTCTAGGCACTATCTAGGGAGTTAGTTATAAATGAAATACATAAGAATTGTACTTGTGAATCTTAAATTGCAATGGAAGATATAGAAAGCGAAAGATAAAAATTAGTAAATATATGTAGTATATTAGACAATAAGTGATCAGAAAAAAATGGAAAAATGGGATATGAATGATTAGTTGCATTTTAGTTAGGCTGGCCATGAACATCCTTTCTGAAAAACTGAAATTTGAGTAAAGACTTGAAAGAAGTGAGATATGGAGTCATGCATACATTTAAGGGAGGGACATTTCATGCAAAGGAAACAGTGCACAAAAATTGAGGCAAAATTACAGTAATTTCCAGGAATAACAAGTAGGCAGTATGTCTGTGGCAAAGTGATTGAGAGGTAGAGTAGCAGTTAAAGTCAGTAAGAAAATGAGGGAGCAGTAAGTTAAGTTGGCCCTTGATGGACAATGTATGGATTTGTATTATTTTCTGAGTAAGAACAGAAGCTATTACAGAATTTTGAGCAGGGTAATGATGCAGGTTTCTATATTGATAATAGACTGAAAGAGACTATTGAAAAAGTTTATGAAATGAGTCAGGAGACTATTGTGATAATCTAGGTGTGAAGAGATGGTTGCTTGGAACCAAGCCATAGGAATACAGGTGGTGAAAAGTGGTAGGACTACCTGATGACTACACTTCACTTGAGATATGATCAACCCTCAGTAAGGAACTGAGATTACCTAGTAAGTTTCATTTGAAGAACTCTAGTAATAGTTACTAAATGTGACTCTAGTTGGAGAGTACAGCTCTTTGTATACTATTTATTAAGGAATATTCCTTCATCATGTGGAAAAGCTGTCCTCTTTGATAACATGGCTTCAGAAGGGATGCACATAAAATAGTACTCTCTTAGGGTAACATGAGTAAACCAGTTCCCTGCCCTTGATTTGACCAATGCTTTGTGATGAACCTGTATATGGCACTAAAATATAACAACAACAACAACAGCAACAATAATAATAATAATGCACCATAAATCTGGTTAATTGTAGAAGCAGAAACTTTCTATAAATACTGAATACCTACTGGATGTTAAATATCCTATGTCTTACAAATAGTTATATTTGATGAGTACATTAATACCAGTAAATACAATTCTAGTATTGCATTTATAATGGGATTTTTAACTTTCATAATCATTTTCACCATCTATTATTTTCCTTTTCAGTTGGTTACACACAATAGTTTAGAATTCATGCCAATTAGTCATGGTCCATATGGATGTCTTTATGTGCCATGTTTGTGAGCAAGTAGGGATCATGCATGATATACCTCAGTGTCACTGCAAGTCATGTAATTCTAAATATTGTCTGCCATCAAGGCGATGGTTTCTTCTTGGTCGGGAAATGGTCAGATGGATTCTTTATTCTTTTCTAATTCAAAGTGCTGCAAAGTAGACTATTGACACAAGGTAGACTTAGTATGAAAATATGNAGAGATTAGTTTGATTCTGAAAGTCAGCAAAGCACAATATCTGACTTCCTTTCTTGTTTGTGTAGAATGTTCATTTTTACATTAAAAAGGCAATTCAACAGGGTCACTCTTTAATATTGTCAATAACTTTAATACAGAGCTCTAAATTTTACCAATTTCTACCATAGGAGGATCAATTTAATTGTACAAATATTGGTCCACTAACACTATAAATGGATAAATATGCAAATCATACTCTAGTTTGTCTGATAAGTAATTTGATTCTCAAAACTATAAAGTTATTAAAATTTTCTTTGTGATAAGAATCTGTTTCTCTATTTCCATTGGCTGAAACACAATAAAACACTGAATTAAATCAATGATTCTCCATGGTTTTCCATTTACCATAATTTTTTCAGTAATGACAGCCTAGTAAAAGATCTCTCTAGGCTTGCGCTCCCCACCACCTCCCTACTCTCCATCCGTAATAAGACTCTTTTGTATAAGCCAAGTTTGTTTTATTATATGACTTTTATTTGAGACAGGTCTTGCTCTGTCACCCAGTCTGGAGTACAGTGGTACAATCACAGCTCACCGCAGCCTCCACCTCCCAGGCTCAAATGATTTTCCTATCTTAGCCTCCCAGGTAGCTGGGACTATAGGTACATGCCGCCACACTAGGCTTTTTTAAAATTATTTTGTTTTGTAGAGATGGTGTCTCACTGTGTTGACCAGGTTGGTTTTAACTCCTGGGCTCGAGGAATCTTTCCCACCTCAACCTCCCCAAGTGTTGAGATTACAGACGTGAACCACTGCACCAAGCATGAATGCTTTTAGTTGATGAGCTGAGAATACACACATTTTCTGTTTTGTGTTACTTTGAGGAATACATCACTAGAGGCATAAGTGAATGACGATATGAGTAAGAAGGAACAATAGCAGCAGTATCAGGCATAATAGCTGGTTGAATGTATGTTGTTGTTGCTGGCTTAAGGTAATCTATATGGTAAAATAAAATAATCACTTCAACTTTACATTTAAATCTTTTCTACTTTATTTTACCTACAAAACATGCCAAAACATGCTTGGATTAGCATCTTTCTATACTCTTACAGAGCAGTCAGTATTCTAGGCACTATCTAGGGAGTTAGTTATAAATGAAATACATAAGAATTGTACTTGTGAATCTTAAATTGCAATGGAAGATATAGAAAGCGAAAGATAAAATTAGTAAATATATGTAGTATATTAGACAATAAGTGATCAGAAAAAAATGGAAAATGGGATATGAATGATTAGTTGCATTTTAGTTAGGCTGGCCATGAACATCCTTTCTGAAAACTGAAATTTGAGTAAAGACTTGAAAGAAGTGAGATATGGAGTCATGCATACATTTAAGGGAGGGACATTTCATGCAAAGGAAACAGTGCACAAAATTGAGGCAAAATTACAGTAATTTCCAGGAATAACAAGTAGGCAGTATGTCTGTGGCAAAGTGATTGAGAGGTAGAGTAGCAGTTAAAGTCAGTAAGAAAATGAGGGAGCAGTAAGTTAAGTTGGCCCTTGATGGACAATGTATGGATTTGTATTATTTTCTGAGTAAGAACAGAAGCTATTACAGAATTTTGAGCAGGGTAATGATGCAGGTTTCTATATTGATAATAGACTGAAAGAGACTATTGAAAAGTTTATGAAATGAGTCAGGAGACTATTGTGATAATCTAGGTGTGAAGAGATGGTTGCTTGGAACCAAGCCATAGGAATACAGGTGGTGAAAAGTGGTAGGACTACCTGATGACTACACTTCACTTGAGATATGATCAACCCTCAGTAAGGAACTGAGATTACCTAGTAAGTTTCATTTGAAGAACTCTAGTAATAGTTACTAAATGTGACTCTAGTTGGAGAGTACAGCTCTTTGTATACTATTTATTAAGGAATATTCCTTCATCATGTGGAAAAGCTGTCCTCTTTGATAACATGGCTTCAGAAGGGATGCACATAAAATAGTACTCTCTTAGGGTAACATGAGTAAACCAGTTCCCTGCCCTTGATTTGACCAATGCTTTGTGATGAACCTGTATATGGCACTAAAATATAACAACAACAACAACAGCAACAATAATAATAATAATGCACCATAAATCTGGTTAATTGTAGAAGCAGAAACTTTCTATAAATACTGAATACCTACTGGATGTTAAATATCCTATGTCTTACAAATAGTTATATTTGATGAGTACATTAATACCAGTAAATACAATTCTAGTATTGCATTTATAATGGGATTTTAACTTTCATAATCATTTTCACCATCTATTATTTTCCTTTTCAGTTGGTTACACACAATAGTTTAGAATTCATGCCAATTAGTCATGGTCCATATGGATGTCTTTATGTGCCATGTTTGTGAGCAAGTAGGGATCATGCATGATATACCTCAGTGTCACTGCAAGTCATGTAATTCTAAATATTGTCTGCCATCAAGGCGATGGTTTCTTCTTGGTCGGGAAATGGTCAGATGGATTCTTTATTCTTTTCTAATTCAAAGTGCTGCAAAGTAGACTATTGACACAAGGTAGACTTAGTATGAAAATATGGGCTAGAGGAAGCAATAATCTATATGTTTTGAGTGTTATTTTCACTAGGATCAAAACACAAGTGATTTTTGGCCTGAAGGTAAATCACAGATGGACAGGGCTCAGATGGCACATGAAGATACAGAGTAAATAAGATTCCCTAGTGAGAACTGAGAGCACATCTTGGCAAGAGATAATTCGTCTCCTATATAGTGGGGTCATTACACACAACCTTTGTCCATTCCTCCATCTGGTTTTTATGTCAAATAGCATTAATTCAGATCTTAGTGGTCTGATTCTCAACCAATTCAAAGACAGCAATTATCCCAAACATATACTAAAATGTGCATGTCCACAGTTCCATGTATACATAATTGTTTGAGAGTGAATAGGTGGGATAATGCTGACTTCAATGAAAAAAGTAAATAAGTTATTGGAAAAGTCAAATCATCATAGCAACAATATTCCAAATACAAGGATAAAAGTAAATCTCACTCTTTAGAAGCCTTTACTAATATCCATTTTTTTTTTAAATCTTGAACATTAAACTCTTGTTATTGAAAGAATCACCAGCCTTAGGGGAAAATGTGTGGATAGGAAAGTAAAAGTAAGACGTGATTAAGTGCTAAGAAAAATACTGGCTGATGAATCACTTCTTAAATAAAGAATAGTTTACTTTCCTCAAAAAGAAAAAAAAAGCAGCTAGAGCTTAAAAGTGGCATAGTTTCTGTACTCTGGATTGTCTGATAGTTGATATATAATACAAGTAACAATAGCTAGGTAATGTTACCATTATTCCTCCTGGATTATTTAAAAATGGAAAGTGATTAACACAAAACTATGTATTTGGTTGAATTATTTTCAGTCTCTGCTTATCTTTGTGCTTTATTGTTGGATCAGTTTCAAATTAGGCACAGATCCACTGAACTCTCCTTGGACATAGGCTTATTTCAAAGAGAAAAGTACCTAATTTATAGTTAGCTTTATAAGCTCATCAACCTGAAGGAGGAAAATCAGCCCAACAAGACTTCATATGTTCTAATTCATCATTTTTAAATTCTGGAGACAGTCTAATAATTGCAAACTATTATTAAGGTGATAATTAACTGACTATAAAGGATGCTTTTTCAGAAGTGCCTCAGTGACCTGAGTAAATTATATTTACCCTCCTAAAAGTAAGAGACTAAGTATATGCTAGAGAAAATTGGCCTAGAGAATGCATTATTTCACAAGATGCTGTGATTATACATGGACCGACAGTCATCAGCATTTGTTGAGTTATCATTGTGTGTAAAGCCTAGTGCTACACACTATGGGGAGATAGACGAATTAGAAAATGTACTTCATCTTCTTCAAATGTTCAGTCTTGTGGAGTTTTATAATATATATTCATGAAAAAAATGACTTTGGGATTAGTATCAAAATAGATAATCATGATAGATAGTGTTCACAGTGAGAAGGGAATTGCTGATACATAGAGTAGGGAATAATCAGGGGTGACTCGGCTTTGATGAAAGGCTTTGGTAACTGTTTGAAACTAAATGCTAAGTGGAGGATAATATAGCCTCATCAATACTTTTGGGCTAATAGAAAGGAACGGCAGAAAGCTATCCTGGCAATCCTTCAAATGAAAATATGCTCACTGATGACATGGTCCACCTCATAATTTATATGAACAGCTTGTGGAAGGTCAGAAGGAAAAAAGGATGATGGCAAATAACACAGGGATGTAACCAGCTAGAGATCTTAATCAAAGAAACTCCACTTGGTTTTCTGTAAAAAACAAATGGTAAGAAGCTGCATAAAGGAAAGAAAGGCAAGTTTTTTCTATAATAAATATTCCTTTAAAAAATAACAACTTTACCAAGTAAGTAATCTAACATTAGCCTAAAAGCATTGAATTTTGCCATATAACAGTATATTCTTAACAGCAGTTTTACTGAGAAATATGCCAATTTTGTGCTAACTGAATACAAATAATCACAGGCATAATGTTCTTCTAGAGTTGGTACTACATTAAATAAATGCATTTGGTCATTTTTCCTTGTTAGCATCATACTCCTGAATGTAGACAATTGATAATGAATGTAATTGCAAACTATTCAAATAGACTAGCTCTACAGACCTATTTTTAAGCATTCATATTTCAACAATAGTGCAGAAGGGAACTATGGTAGAAATATTTTGTTTTCTGACTATATTTGCATATTCGTGTCAGTTGCTTGATTCAAACCAATTAGGCTACAGTTATCTAAAAAACCATATGGTGAACAAATAAAGCATACAAGACCAGTTAAACATCAAAAGCATATCATTTGCATAGTTAGAAAGGAACACTGGCAGAAAAAATATTTATTATTCAAGGAATATCCAACCTAATGGAAGCAGTATCTTTATATTTTAAATCTATATGTATTGAAACAAATGATTATTGTTCAAACATTTGTCAGTGTTGTACTAACTTGGGGCATAGTATATAGAAAATGAGTGATGTTGCCGGGCATAGTGACTCATGCCGTAATCCCAGCACTTTGGGAGGCCAAGGCAGGCGGATCACGAGGTCATGAGTTTGAGACCAACCTGGCCAGCATGGTGAAACCCCGTCTCTACTAAAAATACAAAAATTAGCCAGGCATGGTGGCACGTGTCTGTAATCCCAGCTACTCAGGAGGCTGAGGTAGGAGAATCCTTGACCCTGGGAGGCGGAGCTTGCAGTGAGCTGAGATCACACCACTGCACTCCAGCCTGGGCAACAGAGTGAGACTCCGTCTCAAAAAAATAAATAAATAAAAAAGAAAATGAGTGATGTGTGGAGCACGATTCAAACAACTGTCTAAACAAGCTTGTGAAAATTGTTTCCCATAAGCAAATCAGTAACAGAATGACCTTGTAAGTTTTTTTTTGGAATTTCTAACTTAGACATTTTTAGTAAGACTATTCTTACCAACACATAAGGATGTAATTATCACTAACTCACTTAATAATTATCATAATATTTTACTTTAAATTTTTTGACCTAAAATAAATATATAAACACCTTACAACTTCCTTTACTTTAGAGGAACAGGATATTTTTTAACTACATAACTATTACATTTAGGTCATCTAGGCCATACCCCTACATTCAGGCACATGGATACCATGGTACACAGAATAATGGCCTCCCAAAGATGTCCATGTCCTAATCCCCATAACTTTTGAATACGTATGCTTATGTGGTAAAAACGACTTTGCAGATGTGTCTAATGTTAACAGTCTTGAGATAAGGAGAGTATCTTGGATTTATCCAGATGGGCCAAATGTAATCACAATAATCCTTATAAGGTGAAGGCAGGAGGTTCAGAGTCAGAGTAGGAGACAGGGTGATAGAAGCAGAGACATGTATATATGTGAGAGAAAGAGAGAGGAGAAAGGGAGAGAGGAGAAAGAAGAAAAGAAACAGGAAAAAGGAAAAGAATGAGAGAGATTAATTTGAAGATGCTACTGGCTTTGAATACAGAGGAAGGGACCCTGGGCCAAGGAACGTGGGTACTCTTTAGCATTTGGAAAAAGCAAGGAAATGGATTGTCCCCTAGATCCTACAGAAAGAACACAGCCCTGCTGATCCATTTGAGATTTCTGACCTCCTTAGCTATAGGATAATAAATTTGTGTTATTTTAAGCCACTAAATTTGCATCAATATGAACTAATACAGAGACCCTACCAGTGAAAGTGCTATGTTTTCACTTAAAACTTTTGTTGTGTCTTGAAGTTCTGCCCTTTAATAGACATATCATCAGGGAGAGACTTGGTCATTTAAACAACACCTTGGGGCTTCCAATACATCTATATGTCTTCTTGTCTGACTGAGATCGTCACTCATCATACTTTTCAAATTATTCTTCTCAGACTGCAATGTATGCGAAAAGATACTGGAGACAAAAATATCATGCCATTCCACATATTTAAAAAATTTGTTTTTTATATGCCAGGTCATTTTATGTAGACCTGGTTTAAGTAATGTTTGTCAAAATATATGTGTATGATCAGATTTATAAATTTGAATGTCATCTAGCTTTGAGCAGGGTTATATTTGGAGTTATTTAAATTATGTTCCCCTCAATAACCAGTGATAAACATTCAACCAGTACTCAACATATTCCACAACCTTGAAAACAGTGGAATGCAATAAATATCGGTTGCAAATAATCAATAAAATAACCCTAGAAATACAAACAGAATAATTTAAAAATTAAGTCACAACCTCTTCACATTTAGTTTATTATCAAAATGTGGGTAAAATTTAAATATCACATAAAGTATTTAACACACATCATTTCATCATTAACTATAGCACTATATTCATTTACAATAATTTATTCCATCTTCCTAAATCCATATACATTTTAATCTTTCAATGTACTACTTGTATAAATGACAGTCTGCCTTTCTTGCTGGATTCAGGTTTGGGAATTGAGTTCTTTTCTTGTAATAATGATTAGGGTGTAAGCTAGTCAAATATTATTATGGGAAGCCCTGTGCCTCAAAAAGAATTGAGTCAGTATGCTTCCTCATTACTAAGAGTGGTGAAGCAAAGGCTGGATACCAGTGAGTCAACCATTTGAGAGACTTCTGAATTGGAAGGAAGATTGAATTAAAGATAGCATCTATGATCCCTTCCACCTTAAAGAGTCTATGATTCTACTCGAGAACTTAAGGCTGACCATCCAAATGGACCATAGCATAGTCAGCTTTGCTGATTCAGCTCTTTTCACTGGTCACTATGGCTGAACTATTTTGTCACCATCTTATCAGTATGTTCTTGTAGACAGCCTTGCAGGGAAAGTATTCTCATCATTCATGTATTAGTCTCTTCTCACACAGCTAATAAAGACATATCTGAGACTGGGTAATTTATTAAGGAAAGAGGTTTAATGGACTCACAGTTGCACATGGCTGGGGAGGCGTCTCAATCATGGTGGAAGGCAAATAAGGAGCAAAGTCATGTCTTACGTGGAGGTAGGGAAGAGTGCCTCTGCAGGGGATCTCCGATTTCTAAAACCAGGAGATCTTGTGAGATTTATTCACTGCTATGAGAACAGTATGGGGGAAACTGCTCCCATGATTCAATTATCTCCACCTGGCCCCACCCTTGACACATGGGGATTATTGCAATTCAGGGTGATATTTGGATGGGGACACAGCCAAACCATATAATTCCACCCCTGCCCCTCCCAAATCTCATGTCCTCACATATCAAAACCAATCATGCCTTCCCAACAGTCCCTCAAAGTCTTAACTCATTTCAGCATTAACTCCTAAGTCCACAGTCCAGAGTCTTATCGGAGAAAAGGCAAGTCCTTTATGACTATCAGCCTGTAAAATCAAAAGCAAGTTAGCACTTCCTAGATTCAATGGGGATACAGGCATTAGGTAAATACACCTGTTCCAAATGGGAAAAATTGGCCAAAACAGAGGGGCTACAGGTCTCCTGCAAGCCTGAGAGTATCTGTCAAATCTTAGAGCTTCAAAATGATCTCCTTTGACTCCATGTCTCACATCCGGGGCAGTCAAATCTTTTATTTTTATTTTTATTTTTTATTTTTTTATTATACTTTAAGTTCTAGCATACATGTGCATAACGTGCAGGTTTGTTACATATGTATACTTGTGCCATGTTGGTGTGCTGCACCCATCAACTCGTCAGCACCCATCAATTCGTCATTTATATCAGGTATAAGTCCCAATGCAATCCCTCCCCCTCCCCCCACCCATGATAGGCCCCGATGTGTGATGTTCCCCTTCCCGAGTCCAAGTGATCTCATTGTTCAGTTCCCACCTATGAGTGAGA
>NW_016811502.1:85544-88670 GCF_001698545.2 Rhinopithecus bieti | reverse complement strand
CGGTTAGATCGCAGACTGCTGTGCTAGCAATGAGGGAGGCTCCGTGGCCGTGGGACCCTCCCGGCCAGGTGTGGGTATAATCTCCTGGTGTGCCCGTTTGCTTAAAGCGCAGTATTGGGGTGGGAATTACCCGATTTTCCAGGTGTTGTGTGTCTCAGTTCCCCTGGCTAGGAAAAGGGATTCCCTTCCCCCTTGCGCTTCCCAGGTGAGGCAATGCCTCGCCCTGCTTCAGCTCTCACTGGTCGGGCTGCAGCAGCTGACCAGCACCAATTGTCCGGCACTCCCCAGTGAGATGACCCCAGTACCTCAGTTGAAAATGCAGAAATCACGGGTCTTCTGTGGCTCTCGTGCTGGGAGTTGGAGACTGGAGCTGTTCCTATTCGGCCATCTTGCTCCGCCCCCCTATAAAACTGGGCAGTCAAATCTTAAAGCTTCAAAATGATCTCCTTTGACTCCATGTGTCACCTTCAAGTCATGCTGATGCAAGTGGTGGGTTCCCGTGGTCTTGGGCAGCTTCACCCCTGTGGCTTTTCAGGGTACAGCCTCCCTCTCAGCTGCTTTCATAGGCTGGTGTTGACTGTCTGTGGCTTTTCTAGGTGCATGGTGCAAGCTGTCAGTAGATCTACCATTCTGGGGTGTGGAGGATGATGGCCATCTTCTCACAGCTCCACTAGGTGGTGCCCCAGTGGGGACTCTGTGTGGAGGCTTCAACCCACATTTCCCTTCCACACTGCCCTAGCGAGGGCATTCTCCATGAGGGCATTGTCCCTGTAACAAACTTCTGCCTGGACATGCAGGTGTTTCCATACATCCTTTGAAATCTAGGCAGAGGTTCTCACAGCTCAATTCTTGACTTCTGTGCACCCACCGGCTCAACACAATGTGGAAGCTTCCAAGGCTTGGGGCTTGCACCCTCTCTGACGCAATAGTCTGAGCTGTACCTTGACCCCTTTTAGCCATAGCTGGAGAAACTTGGATGCAGGGCACCAAGGCCAGAGGCTGCAGACAGCAGGGCAGCCCTGAACCTGGCCCACAAAACCATTTATCTCTCCTAGGCCTCTGGGGCTGTGATGGGAGGGACTGCCATGAAGGTCTCTGACATGCCCTGGAGACATTTTTCCCATTTTCTTGGTGAGTAACATTTGGGTCCTCATTACTTATGCAAATTTCTGTAGCCAGCTTGAATTTATCCCCACAAAATGTTTTTTTTCTTTTATATTGCTGCTAATTTTTCAAACTTTTATGCTCTGCTTCCTCTTGAACACTTTGGCACTTAGAAATTTCTTCTACCAGATACCCCACATCTCCTCAAGTTCAAAGTTCTACATATCTCTAGGTCAGGGGCAAAAAGCTGTCAGTCTCTTTGCTAAAGCACAACAGTCTCTTTGCTCCAGTTTCCAACTAGTTTCTCATCTCCATGTGAGACCATGTCAGCCTGGACTTTATTAACCATTATTAGCATTTTGGTCAAATCCGTATTCAACAAATCTCTAGGAAGTTCCAAATGTTCCCACGTCTTCCTGTCTTCATAGCCCTCCAAGTCTCTAGGAAGTTCCAAACTTTCACACATTTTCCTATCTTCTCCTGAGCCCTCCAAACTGTTTCAACCTCTGCCTGTGACCCAGTACTAAAGTCACTTCCACATATTTGGGTATCTTTACAGCAGTACCCCACTCTAACAGTACCAATTTACTATATTAGTCTGTTCTTACACGGCTAATAAAATCATACCTGAGATTGGGTAATTTATTAAGGAAAGATGTTTAATGGGCTTACAGTTCCACATGGGTGGAGAGGACTTACAATCATGGAGGAAGGCAAATGAGGAGCAAAGTCACGTCTAACATGGCAGCAAACGAGAGCTTGTGCAAGGAAATTCCCATTTATACAACCATCAGATCTCATGTAACTTATTCAATACCATGAGAACAGTATAGGGGAAACCATCCTCAAGACTGAATTATCTTCACCTGGCCCCACCGTTGACATGTGGGGATTATTACAATTCAAGGTGAGATGTGGATGGGGACACAGCCAAGTCATATTAATTCATATAGTCAACTCAGAAGGGATTCCATTCAATTAGCTCTTCAACTTTTATAGGATAGTTTTAGAATTATGAAATTAAATCAAGCACCAACCACAGAATATTTTCCTGGGCAGAATGAAGAAAAAAGTGATACCATTGTTTTACAGTGATAGCTTAAATTCAGCATTCCAGAAAGGGTTAGAATATGCAAATTGGGCTGTGATTCCCCTCTGGAGTCTCTCTTTGCCCACGTGTACCTTCCTCAGAGAACATGTTATTTCATAGAAAATACATCATTTCATAATTACTGAATAGGAGAAAGCTAATTAATATTTTCTTGGATCAAAATAATACAGTATTTTTTTTTGTTTTGCAACGGAAATTATTGGTATAAAATTACACACAACAAAGGGGTATTCTGAATTCAAAGAAAAGATGAAATTACACAAACTGTTCTTGTTTGTGTTCAAGTATAGAGAATAGTTTAGAAAGAGGCAATGACCAAAGGTTGTCTATGTCTGAATCCAAAGTAGTTTCTATATGCCTTTGAACTTTTACAATCTTTATATAATTTATTTTTCTTTAGCACAGAGCTGTCAAACATCTTTGAATAATCAGTGTACCAAAGATCTAAGTATTTGTCAGCTAATTACATTGATACAGCAAGAACCTGTCTGTTAAAACACTATAATTTCCCTCCCCCTCAAAGTTTTTCATGCTTCTGTTCGTGAAAGGTTATACTTCTCATTTAAAAGCAAGTCAAATTAAACTGAAAAAATAAACATAACTAAAACCTCTTTAGGATTATTTGATCACTGACACAGTAGTAATTGAAGTCCCTTCTAACTCCAACCACCTATGTGTGTGGAGAAGCTTCCATTTAAATGTTTGGTTTATTCTAATATGTTATTTATAGTATATGATATGATATGATATCATATATCATCAATTATCAACACATACAATAAATCTGCTGTTTTATATAGTCAGTGTAGCATTATATAGCCTTTCATTACTCCCACAAACTTACATGTGTAAGCCACATATTAATATTAAATTTCCTTAGATTTTTTTTCCTTTTTTTTTTTTTTTTTTTT
>NW_016811502.1:70740-84500 GCF_001698545.2 Rhinopithecus bieti | reverse complement strand
GGAAGGGAGATTCTTCTCTACTTCTCCGTCGTCAAGGGGGCCTTTTCCTTGGTCCTTGAGCCACAAAGAGGAGATGTCTATAGGAGTTTTCTGTCTGTGGATTTCTGCAACTTGGATCAAAGCTAGGAGATCAAAGAGAAAAGCAACACACAAACAAACAAATAAACAGGAAAAGCATCGCAGTACTTGTCCTTCACATTTTAACTTCTCTCTTCAAACACCCTATTATTCTTTAATTTTCAGAGTCCTCAGATAGTTACTTTCTATATGTAATCCATATTTCTTATTAGTAATCAGAGGGAGAGAAAAGCTGTAGTTGGCTTTACTCCAACTTGACCAGCATGAAAAATCCAGTTTGAATTTAAGAAGGAGAGATGAATGCCTTGGCGGAATAAACTCCAAAGGGAAAATAGGATCTATGACTATTTAGACTAGAATAGCGCAAGATGCTCTGTCGGTAATACTTAAGAAGTCAAACACAAATTAAGCCCTCAGCAATAACAGGAATATATACCTAACGGGATTAATCTTTATATTGCAACTGAATTTTAACAAATATTACAACATCAAGTTTACTTTTGCAATCTCTGGCCAGTAACAAAAGATATTCTGGATTTGTCATTTGTTCTGAGGTAGGAAGATTAATAAATAAAAGACCAGGCATCTAGCATGTGTATGGAACATAGAATATCTTCGAGGTGCCTAAGAACCCTCTTTTTTTATATTTTGACCTAAAATGTGGGTCTTCTCAATTATTTCTGCAGATTAATTTTATATCTGTGTCTCCATACAGAGACAATTGTATTTGAAAGGAAACTGTGCTTTAGAGGATATGATTGCCCTCTAGTGGTGGTCACTCAAACTACAGACCAGAATTACCAAGGTATCCAGGAAGCCCTGAGGAAGAACTTGGCAAAATCATCTACCTACAGTAAACATCAAGGACCCACTTCCTACTCATTCTAAGGACACATAATTATATTAAATATTTGATCTTTTTTTTCTAAATTGTTCATAATAAATTTTATTTCACACAGTATATCAAAATATTGGCATTTTCAACATGTAGTTTATAAATACCATTAATAAGGTATTTTACATTATTTTTTCATACTAAAACTTAAAAATCCAGTATTTATGTCAGAACACATCTTAGTTGTGAGTAGCCACGTATTGAGTGCTTAATAGTTACATGTGGCTAGCTGATACAACATTGGACAGAATGGCTTTAGTTAGCTATAGTTATTAATCATTCAAAGTTTTCCTTGCATATAGACATTACACCAAAATCTTTTAGTAGATTGTGAAAATCTTCCAGTTGGCTTTCTGTTATTTTAGGTTGGCAATATATAATTATAAAAATTATAACAATTTTCACTTCTATTTAAATATATGGCAATTTATTGTATTTTCTAATCCATTGCATTTGATAGAACCTACAGAAAATATTTTATTTTATTTTTTTCACTGTGGTAAGAACACATAACATGAGATCTACCCTTTTACCAAATGTTTAAGTGTACAATACAGTGTTGTTAAACTATAGGCACAGGGTTTTATGACAGAGCTCTGAAACTTACTCATCTTGCATAACTGAAACTTATACACATTGAGCAGTCAGGTGCTGGCAACAACCGTTTTACTCTCTGTTTCTATGAGTTTGACTATTTTAGATACCTCATTTAAGTGGAATCATGCAATACTTGTCTTTCTGAGACTGGCTTATTTCACATAGCATAATGTCTTCAAGGTTCATCCATATTCAGTCAATATAGGAGTATTTTGTTCTCCATAGAAGGTAAATAATGTTCAATAGTGTATAACACATTTTGTTGATCCATTCACTCATTGATGAACATTTAGGTTATTTCCATATCTTCATTATTATGAATAATGCTTCAATGAGCATGGGAGTGTAGAAATCTCATTGACATACTGATTTCAAATCTTTTGAGTAAATATCCACAAGTAGTATTATAGATATATTTTAAACTTTTAGAAATGAGCCTTCATATTGAGCCTTCATATTGTTTTCTATAGTGGCTGTACCATTTTACAATCCCACCAACAGAGTACAAGTATTCCAGTATCTCTATGCCCTCTCCAAAGCTTATCTTTTGTTTTTTCATACTAGTCATTCTAACAGTTGTGAAGTGATATTTCATTGTGGTGAAATGTGACTTGTGACTTGCATTTCTCTGATGATTAGAGGCATTAAGCATTTTTTTTTTTTTTGAGACGGGGATTCCGCTCTTGTCGCCCAGGCTGGAGTGCAATGGCATGATCTTGGCTCACTGCAAGCTTTGCCTCCCAGGTTCAAGCGATTCTCCTGCCTCAGCCTCCCAAGCAGGTGGGATCACAGGTATTTACCACCACACTTGGCTAATTTCGTATTTTTAGTAGAGATGGGGTTTCACCATGTTGGCCAGGTTGTTCTTGAACTCCTGACCTCAGATGATCCACCAGCCTCATCCTCCCAAAGTGCTGGAATTACAGGTGTGAGCCACTGTACCCGGCCAAGCATCTTTTAATATACTTGTCTATTTGTATGTCTTTTTCAGAGAATTGTCTATTCAAATACTTTACTCATTTTTAATTGTTTTTTCCTTTTTTGCTATTGAGTTGTAGGAGTTCCTTATATATTTGGGGTATTCACCACTTATCAACTATAATTTGCAAATATTTTCTTTCATTCTGTAGCATATGTTGTTCACATCACTAATGATTGTTTCCTTTGCTGTGCAGAAACTTTTTAGTTTGATGTATTCCCACTTGTCTATTGATATGTTTGTTACCTCTGCTTTTGATGTCAAGTCAGACCAATGGCACTACGTTTTTCCCCTTTGTTTTCTTCTAGGAGTTTAATAGTCTCTGGTTCTATGCTTAAGTTTTTAATCCCTTTTGAGTATACTTTTTTGTATGATAAAATATTACACTCCAGTAACTTTTTTGGCACATGGCTATCTAATTTTCCCAGCACAATTTGTTGAAGAACCAATCCTTTCTCCATTGTGTATCCTTGGCATCCTTGTCAAAGATCTGTTGAGTATATAGGTGTGGATTTATTTCTAGGCTCTTTATTATATTCTATTGGGATGTGTGTGTGTGTGTGTGTGTGTGTGTGTGTGTGTGTGTATGTATGTGTATATATATACGTTTTTATGCCAGTAGCATAGTGAAATACTAAGACTTCTAATCCAGGAACCTGGGATATCTTTCATTTATTTATGTCTTCTTTAATTACTTTAATCAATGTTTTATAGTTTTCAGTGTATGAGTCTTTTACCTCCTTGGTTAAGTTTATTGCTAAGTATTTTGTTATTTTGGATGCTATTGTGCGTGAGATTATTTTCTTAATTTCTTTATTGAGTAGTTTATTTTTAATGTATAGAAAAGCAACTGATTTCTGTAGCTTGATTTTGTATCCTGCAAAGTTACTGAATTCTTTAACAGTTTATTTGGCATCTTTAGAGCTTTTCTACATATAGAAATGTCATGTCATCTACCAACAAAAATAATTTTACTTCTTTCCAATTTGGATGCCTTTTATTTTTTTTCTTCCTTAATTATTTTGGCCAGGACTCCCGATACTATAGTAAATAAAAGTGGCAAGTGTGGACATCCTGCTTTAGTGCCTGACCTTAGAGGAAAAGCTTTCAGCTTTTCACCACTGAAAATGACGTATCTGTGAGCTTGTCATATATTCCTTCCATTATGTTGAGTTAAATTCTATTTAAACCTAGTTTCCTGAGGATTTGTATTATGAAATACTGTTGAATTTTGTCAAATGCTTTTTCTGCATCTATTGATATGATCATATGATTTTCATCCTTCATTTTGTTAATATGGTGTATCACATTTTTTGATTTGTGTGTTTTGAGAATTCTTGCATCCCAGGGAGAAATTCCACTTGATCATGGCGTATGGTCCTTTTAATGTGCTTTTAATTTCAGTTTGCTAGTATTTTGTTGAATATTTGGCATCTATGTTCACCAGGGTTCTTGGGCTGTAATTTTTATTTTCGTAGTGTCATTGTGTTTGCTTTGGTGTCATGGTAATGCTGACCTCAAAATATGAGTTTGCAAACTATGTCCTTTCATTTTTTAGAAGAGTTTGAGAAGAATTAGTGTTAATTATGCTTCAAGTATTCAGTGGAATTTACCACTGAAGCTATCTTGTCCTGGGCTTTTATAGTAGAAAATAATAATAAAAAAAGTTATTAATACATCAGCTCATTACTCATTTTTGATGGCTCAGATACAATATTTCTTCATGACTCAGTCTTGTTAGGTTGTCTGTTTCTAGGAAGTTACCCATTTCTCCTCAGTTATCCAATTTTTGGCATATAATGATTGATAACAGTATCTTCTCATCATTTTCATTTCAGTGGTATCATTTGTAATGTCTTATATCGAATTTTTTATTTGTATCTTCTCTGTTTTAGTTAATCTAGCTAAAGGTTTGTCACTTTTCTTTTTTTCAAGTTTCTTGGTCTTTTAAAAATATCAACTGTTATTTTAATTTTTTCTATTGTTTTTCTATTCTGTTTCATTTATTTCTCCTTTAGTCATTTTTTTTTTCTCTGATGACTTTAGGCTTAATTTGTTCTTCTTTTTCTAGTTTCTTGAGGTGTAAAGTTAAGATGTTCAACTGAAATTCTTCCTTTGTAATGCAGGCCTTCATTGCTGTAAAATCCCTTCTTAATACTGCTTTTGCTGCATTCCATATGACTTGATGTATTGTAAATCTATTTTAATTTATCTCAAGATATTTTCCAATTTCCCTTTTTATTTCCCCCTTGACTGATTGGTTGTACAAGAGTATGTTTTAGTTTCCACATATTTTTGAATTTTCCAGTTTTCCTTCTGTAATTCATTTCTAGATTCATTCCATTGTGGTCAGAAAAGATACTTCGTATGGTTTCCATCTTCTTAAATATGTCATGACTTGTTTTTTGACCTATGTAAATTGAATGGATTATTTTGTGTATGTCTCTTAGTTCTATTTGGTCTGTAGTGTTCAAGTAACTGTTTTTATTGACTTTCTGTCTAGATGTTCTACTCATTACTGAAAGTGGAATATTGGAGTCTCTTACCATTATTGTATTTCTGTATATTCTTCCCTTTAGTCCTATCAATATTTGCTGTATTTATTTTTATGTCTTCTGATGTTAGCTGCATATATATTTATTATGTCTTCCTCTTAAATTTATACTTTTATCATTATATGCATTATTTTGTCTTTTATATGTATTCTTGTATATAATTATATGCATTATTATGTATCGCTAATATGCATTCTTTATTATGATAGTTTTTTTTTTTTTTTTTTTTGAGATGGAGTCTTGCTCTGTTGCTCAGGGTGGAGTGCAGTGGCGCGATCTTGGCTCACTGCAAGCTCTGCCTCCCGGGTTGAAGCGATTCCCTGCCTCAGCCTCCCGAGTAGCTGGGACTACAGGCTCATGCCACCACACCTGGCTATTTTTTTGTATTAGTAGAGATAGGGTTTCACCANTTGTGATTCATTGATTTTTATAGTGATATGTTTTGATTCCTTTTTGGGATATTTTTTGCGTGTATCTACTATAGATATTTTCTTTGTGTTTAACATGAATAAGGCTCACACAAAACATCTTACAGTTATAAAAGTCTATTTTAACTTGATAACAACTTAAAATCAATCACATACAAATAAAACTCTATATACTTACCCCAACCCTTTACATTATTGGTTTTATAATTTGCATCATTTCATATTTTATATACATCGACATGTTTGTAGTTATATTTATTTTTAATACTTTTATCTTCTAAATTTTATGAGTTAAAAGCGATTTACACTCTACAATTACTGTATTACATTATTATATATTTATCTATATACATATTCTGATGAATTTTATACTGCCATATGCTTTTGTGCAGCTGTTTAGCATTCTTTCATTTCAACTTAAAGAACTCCCTTTAGCATTTCTTGTAAGGAAAATTTAGTGCTAATGAGCTAGCTCAGGTATTGCTTGGCAAAGTCTTCATCTTTCCATTTTTAAAGGACATTTTTGTCAGACATAACATCCTTGGTTGGCATGTTTTTCTTCCCCTTTCTGCACTTTGAATACATCACACCACTTGCCCTTGGCCTGTAAGCTTTCTGCTGAGAAACCATTAATACTTTTATGAGGTACTATTATATCACAAGTTGCTTTTCTCTTATTTCTTTCAACATTATCTCTTTTCCTTTGAATTTTGACAACTTGATTATAATAGATCTTGGTGTAGAATTATTTGGATTCATCTTACTTGGAATTTATATGGATTCATAAATCTGAATGTTCATTTACCTCCTCAGATTTCTAAACAGTTTGGTTATTATTTCTTTAAATAATCATTCTTCCCTTTCTTCTTTTACTGAGATTTCCATAATGCAGCTACTGGTTAGCTTGATGGTGTCTTGTAAGTCCAGCATGATTTCCTCACTCTTTCAAAGTCTTTTTTTTTTCTTTTTGCTTCTCAGACAATAATTTCAAATAACCTATTTTTAAGCCTACTGCTTTTTCTTCTGCTAGATCGAAATCTGCTGTCGATGTCATCTAGTGAGTTTTATAGTTCAGGTTTTTATTATTCAGCTTCGGAATTTCTATTTTTTAATAGTTTATCTTTCTCAATATTCTACTTTTGTTCATATGCCATTTTTCTGATTTACTTTAGTTGTTTATCTGTGTTTATTTGTATCTTATGGAGTTTCTTCAGTTGATTATTTTTAATTACTTGCCAGGTAATTTATAGTTCTCCATCATTTTGGGGTTGGTTAGATGAGATTTTTAAAAATTCACAGATTGGGTCATGTTTTCCTAATTATGTTTCTTGTGCTTTGTGTTGGTGTCTTCATATTTGATGAAAGAGTCACATCTCCCCATTCTTATGGACTGGCTTTGACAGAGAAAGGCCTTCTCCATTTAGCTTGGCTAGAGATTCTGGTAGCTTCTCAAACTTTTTCTACAGATGTGACTTCTTTGGACTTTTGTCTGTAGATTTCTACTAAAAGGGATTTATTGGTTGATTTTCTTTCAGAAGCCTGAAATCTTTTGGGCTCTTTGCTGTCTTACTGCTATACCACAGGTTGGGATACTGGAGGCACACTCCACTTTCTCCTTCTTTCTGGGAAAGTTGCCACAGGTTCTGCACCTTGTCTCAATCTTGCAGAACTGTGCCAGCTTCAGCAAGCTGTCTGCCACTCTTCTTTGTTCTTAAGTGCCCCAAGACATATAAACTATGCCATCTCTGCCAGTGCTCTGGATCACGAAAGATAGAAAACGACAGAAACTGGTTCTTCAGGCACTTCACCCAAAAATCCAGAAACATTAGACATAATCTCATTCCACCTAAGAAGGAAGTTGTAAGCCAAGGTGCTCACTCATGGCACTGAGCTGTGCAATATTGGGGGAATTACTAAGGTTGGTGCAGTGAAGTTGCTCTTCTTACCCAATTCAATATTGGCTGTTCTCAGTTTTGTGCTCATCTGAGGTACTGCAACCTCTTAACTGGATTCTGGTCCTCTCATAAAGGTAGTTTGCTTCATGTATCACAATTAAATTGGTGTTTTGTGGGGGGAAGAAAACTGGGACTTCCTATTCATCCTGCTGATGTCACTTTGGATGTTTGATTTTCTAAGATCCATTCCTTTTGCATTAAAGTCAATAGTGACTTTCTTCAGCTTCTGCTTACAAATAGCAAACACAAGTGTGTATATTTGTGATGCATAAACAAAGGTCCAAATACTTGAGAATGTAGGCTGAAGAGTTTTTCCAAAGGTTGGAGCTCTGTTCAGTGTCATTATTTCAAATTACCAGAAGTTACATTTCTTTATTTTCCATTGATGTTGACCTTAATTTATGATCCATGTTAAATTAATTCAACAAATTAATTTATAAAAATTTAGTGAGAACCTATACTATTGCACACACTGTTTTAGACACTGGGAATGCAACAGTGAACACTATAGACAAAAAATCCCTGCTGTTATGGAGGTTGTATTCTATATGATGGGGTTGACTTGGGTAACTTTGTTATTGTTTCATTATTTCCTGTGTAAGTAAAGCAAGACTAAATAAAGCTGCAGTAACAAACAACTCACAAATCTCAGTGACAATACTGTGCTGTGTGTATTTCTTTATTTATTTTCTTTTCTGCTGTTTTTCTATTCTGCTTTAAAATATGACTTTTCTCATCTCATCATGGCTATCCTGAGGCCCAGGATCATAGGAGCGTCATCTCAGCACATGCTTCCACGACTCCATAGTTTTGGAGAAAAAAATAATCTTAAAGATTCTGACTGAAAATAAGACACCATCACTACTCACTAGCATGTCATTGGCCAAAGCACATAACATAGCTTTTCTTGAGTTCAACAGGGCTGGATATAATCATTTTGCAAGTGAGGAAGCAAATTTTTGTCAATGATAATGTATTATAGTAAATTTTTACACGCTTCTTAAATATGTATTATGTCTCTTTTAATGCCAGGACTGTGTTTAATGCTGGGATTAAAACAGTAAACAAGACCTTTCTGCCAGTTAATGGGCTAGGCTTAGGGGGTTAAAAGACTGAACAAGACTTTTCACAAGTAAAATTACACAATCTAGCCATTGAGACAGAGTTTAAGATAAGTAATTGTACAAATATCTAACTAAGAATAAATAGTGTACCAGCTTCCGAATTCCATTAATGACAGAATAGATTATATTAGACAAACTCTCTCTCAGATAAAGTAATAAACTCTATATGAAATATTTAAAAGATAACTAGTTGAAGGCACTGAAAAGTGACCAAAAGTAAGTAGAAACTGAATAGGAATCGATGATTGAATGTCATTGTGTGACACTACTATTTATTTGGCTCTTTGCATGTTGACAATTTATGCAGCATTGTGTGATTAGAAATTTGACATAAACCTGCAGACATATAAGGTTGAAAACTCAAAGATGGAGTTTAGTGTTTCTGGAGTGACAGGAAGAGTGGAAGTTGCAGTACCAGGGGAGCCATAGAGGGGATGGCCATAAAATTTGTGTATGAGCTCCATGCACATCTGTATATAAGATCTATATGAATCCTTAGAACTATACATGAGGATACTGCAAGAAGTAGATACTGCAAGAAGTACAATATAAAGTAATGGCAGGAAATCAAAGGAAGTTCAGTGGCAATTTCAGATGCTGCCCACCACAAGAGAGACAAATTTGGAATCTGCTTATAAACAAGTTAGCTGCCTGATATATCCCCCACCAAAAACAAACAAAAAAACAAAACAAAACAACAACAACAACAAAACACTTCTCAAAAGGAGATAGCAGGACATAGAGTCTCTAAAACATGTCATTTACATTACTCGGTACCTAATCAGATGTTAGTAGACATGTGAAGAAATGAGATTTTTTTCTTTAGTCGAGAAAACAAATTGAAAACACTGTCAATGGGCTGTAATTTAGAGTTTACCTAGATGCCAGAATTAATAGGTAAGCACTTTTAAACAACAACTATAAGTGTGTTCAAAAACATAAAATATATTCATAATAAGTTGACTTATGGGAAATCTCAGCAGATAAAATAATAAAAACTTGGAAATCCTAGAAATGAAAACATACTATACTAGAGGTAATAAATTCACCAGATAAGATTAACAGCTAAAAGAAGAGGAAAGAACAAAATGTCAGTGAATTTATAGATATACCAATAAAAATCATACAATTGGCCAGGCGCGGTGGCTCATGCCTGTAATCCCAGCACTTTGGGAGGCTGAGTAGGGCAGATCACCTGAGGTTAGGAGTTCCAGACCAGCCTGGACAACATGGTGAAACCCCATCTCTACTAAAAATGCAAAAATTAGCCGGGTGTGGTGGCGGGCACTTGTAATTCCAGATACTTGTGAGGCTGAGGCAGGAGAATTGCTTGAACCTGAGAGGCAGAGGTTGCAGAAAGCCAAGATTGTGCCATTGCACTCCAGCCTGGGCAACAAGAGCAAAAAAGAAGAAAATCATACAATCTGGAGAAGAGAGAAAACATTAGAAAAAAGAAAGAAGAATCCCAAGTGACCTGTGAGGGAATATTGAATGATATAACATACACTTATTGTAGTTGAGAGGTAGAAGAAAGAAAAATTGGAGCATAAAATATACATATCTGAGAAAAAAAGTCAGAAAATTCAAAAGTTGGTGAAAAACATAAATGTGCAAATTTAAGAATTTCAGCTAATTCCATGGTAGACAAATTCAAAGCATATCACATTGTGACACATCATAGTCAAACTGCTAAAATGCAATGATGATGAGAACATCTTGACAACCAGAGAAAAGTAATCCATTTCACACAGAGGAACAATGATATGAATAACAGCTGTCTTCCCTCTCACCTCATCCCCCCCAAAAAAGAGTCAAAAGTCTATGTGATAACGTTTTTTAAGTGAACAAAGAAATAATTTCAAAAATGATGACAAACAAGTCCAAGATGGCAGATTACAGGCTTTTAGCATGCCTCTGTGACTTGGATTCACAAGATAGTGCATAAAGATGAACTCTGTGTGCTTTAAATCAAGAAGGAAAATGGGAATCCACTGGAATCATGAAGAACATCCCAGATCCTGGGGAGGAGAATGTCAGCAAACAGCCCCCCTTATGGCATCTGGCTGATAAAAGTGAGTGAACCCCTAATATATGAGAGAAGCCGAGAACCTCCTTCTGTGACTCACCTTTCCACTGGGAATCTAAGCAACCCTGGTCAAGGGAGAGCATTTTGTTTCTTCCAAACCTTAAAGTTAAAGTGGGGAAAGGTTTGGAGATGTTGTGAGAGAAAGACACCAGAAAATGTTGCAGACGTTGTTCCAGACCAACAGTTAATAGCAGGATGCCGTTTAAATCCAGGCACATATGAAGTCAGCCATTCTGTGGCAACTTGGCAGTGTGGCCAAACAGGCATTTTAGTCTTCGAAAAGAGAATGGATTACCTGCTCTTGAGTGAGTAGGGGCCTCCACAGTTAATACTCCACCTATTAACCATAGAATATACATTTTTACCATCTGCAATATGGAACACATTTCCACTATCAACCACGTGCCCAGCCACAGACGAAGTCTCAATAAATTTATATAAATCAAAATCATACCAACCATACTCTCTGACCACACTAGAGTAAAAATAGAAATCAATATCAATATCTCTCCAAACCACACAATTACATGGAAATTAAACAACTTGCTCCTGAACAGCTTTTGGGTAAACAAAGTAATTAAGGCAGAAATGAAAAAATTCTTCAAAATAAATGAAAACAGAGGAACTACATATCAGAATCTCTGTGGTGTGGCAAAAGTTGTGTTAAGCAAAAAGTATATAATGCTAAAGCCTGTTTGAAAAAGTTAGAAAGGTCTCAAATTAGCAATTTAACATTACATCTAGAGGAATTAGAATAATAAGAACAAACTAACGCGAACACTAGTACAATAAAATAAATAACTAAAATCAGACCAGAAGTAAAGGTAATTGGGACCCAGAAATCCATACAAATAATCAAATAAACCAGAAATTGGTTGTTTGAAAGGATAAAGAAAATTGCTAGACTGCTAGCTAGATTAACAACGGAAAAAGGAGAGAAGATTCAAATAAATGAAATCAGAAACAAGAAAGGTGAAATTACAACCAATCCCACAGAAATACAGAAGACCATCAGAGAATACTATGAACAACCCTGTGTACACAAATTTGAAAATCTGGAGGAAATGAATAAACTTTTGCAAACACAATCTCCCAAGATTGAACCAGAAGAGATGAAACTCTGAATAGACCAACAGCGGGCTCTGAAATTAGTAAGAAAAAATATACCAGCAACAAAAAAGAAGCCCTGGACCAGATGGATTCACAGCTGAAATTTACTGGATGTAAAAATAACTGTTAACAATCCTTTTGAAACTATTTCAAAAAATTGAGGAAGAGGGGCTCCTCCCTAACTGACTCTCTGAAGTAAGCATTAGCCTAATATCAAAATCTGGCAGAGACAAAACGGAAAAAGAAAACTTCAGGCTAATATCCCCAATGAACATATATGCAAAAATACTCAATGACATACTAGCAAACAAATTCCAGTAGTACATCGAAAAGTTAATACACCATGATTGAGTTGGCTTTATTTCTGATATGTAAAGTTGGTTCAACAAACTAAAATCAGTAAATATGATTTGCCACACAAACAGAATTAAAAGCAAAAAAAAACATGATCATCTCCATAGATGTAGGAGAAGCTTTTGATTTAATCCAAACTCCCAGGATGTTTCAACATATGCAAATCAATCAATGTCATACATCATATTAATGGAATGAATGACAAAAACCGTGTGATCATCTCAATGGATCCTGCCAAAGCATTTAATAAAATTTAACAACTGTTCATGATAAAAAATCCTCAGAAAAATGGAGCATAGAATAAGTAAACCTCAATATAACAAAAGCTATACATGACAGACCCACAGCTAGTATCATACTAAACAGGAAAAAACCGACAGCCTTTCCTTTAAGATCTGGAACATGAAAAGGGTGCTTACTTTCACCACTATGATTCAACATGCTGGAAATCCTAGCTAGAGCAATTAAACATGAGAAAGAAGTAAAGAGCATCCAAATTGGAAAGGAAGAAGTCAAATTACCTTTGTTTACAGATGATATAATCATATATTTGGGAAATCCTAAAGACTACACAAAATAATTCACAACTGATGAATAAATTCAATAAAGTTGCAGGCTACAAAATCAATATAAAAAATAAGTAGCATTTCTACATGCCAACAGCAAACCATCTGAAAAACAAGTCAAGAAAGTAATCTTATTTCCAATAGGTATAAATAAAATAAAATACTTAGGAATAAACTTAACCAAAGAAATGCAAGATCTTTATAATAAAAACTACAAAACATTAATGTAAAAAATGAGAAGGACATAAAAGTAAAAGATATTCCATGCTCACGAATTGGAAGAACGAATATTGTTAAAGTGTCCATACTACTCAAGGCAATTTACAGATTTAATGGAATCCCTACCAAAATACCAATGACTTTCTTCACAAAATAGCAAAAATAATCTTAAAATCTATATGAAACCACAAAATAGCAAGAGTAGCCAAAGCTTTCCTGAAGAAAAAGAGCAAAACTGGAGGAGTCATATTATCTGACTTCAACTTATACTATACAGGTATAGTAACCAAAACAGCATAGTACTGGCATAAACACAGACACTTAGGACAATGGATCAGAATAGAAATCCCAGAAATAAATCCATATATCTACAGTGAACTCATTTTCAACAAAGGTGTCAACAACATACATTGGGGAAAAAGACAGTCCCTTTAATAAATGGTGCTGGGACAGAAATACAAACAACCATCAGAGAATACTATAAACGCCTCTACGCAAATCAACTAGAAAATCTAGAAGAAATGGATAATTTCTTGGACACTTACACTCTCCCAAGACTAAACCAGGAAGAAGTTGAATCCCTGAATAGACCAATAGCAGGCTATGAAATTGAGGCAACAATTAATAGCCTACCCACCAAAAAAAGTCCAGGACCAGATGGATTCACAGCTGAATTCTACCAGAGGTACAAGGAGGAGCTGGTACCATTCCTTCTGAAACTATTCCAATCAATAGAAAAAGAGGGAATCCTCCCTAACTCATTTTATGAGGCCAACATCATCCTGATACCAAAGCCTGGCAGAGACACAACAAA
>NW_016811502.1:61598-68375 GCF_001698545.2 Rhinopithecus bieti | reverse complement strand
CCCCAATCTTTCACCATATACAAAAACCAAATCAAAATGGATTAAAGAATAAAATCTAAGACCTCATATTATGAAGCCACTAAAGAGAAACATTGTGGCAACTCTCCAAGATGTTGATCTGGGCAAAGATTTCTTGAGTAATGCCCCAAAAGCACAGACAACCAAAGCAGAAATGTTCAGATTGGATAACATCAAGCTATCAAGTTATAACATTAAGTTAAAAACCTGTAAGTAATGGAAATCAGCAAACTGAGAAGGCAATCCACAGAAGGGGAGAAAATATTTGCAAGCTAGTCATCTGACAATAGATTAATAACCAGAGTATATAAGGAACTCAAATTACTCTATAGGAAAAAAATCTAATAATCTGATTAAAAAATGGGCAAAAGATGTGAATAGACATTTCTCAGAAGAAGATATGCAAATGACAAACAGGTGTATGAAAAGGTGTTCACCATCATTAATCATCACAGAAATTCAAATCAAAATTGCAATGAGATATCTCATCTCACCCTAGTTAACATGGCTTCTATCCAAAAGACAGGCAACGTGAATGCTGGCAAGGATGTGGAGAAAAGGGAGCCCTTTTACATGGTTAGTGGGAATGTAAATTAGTACAATCAGTATAAAGAACAGTTTGGAGGTTCTTGAGAAAATAAAAAAAATAGAACTACCATATGATCCAGCAATCTCACTCCTAGGTACATACCCCAAAGAAAGGAAATAAGTATGTTAAAGAGATATCCGTACTTTCATGTTTATTGCAGAACTGTCCACCACAGACAAGATTTGGAAGCAACTTAAGCGTCCATTAACAGAAAAATGGATAAAGAAGTTGTGGTACATATTCACAATTCAATACTTTTCAGCCATAAAAAAAGAATGAGATCCAATCATTTGCAATAACGTTAATGGAACTGAAGATCATTATTTTAAATGAAATGAGCCAGAAACAGAAAGACAAACATCCTATGTTCTCACTTACTTGTGGGAGCTAAAAATTAAAACAATTGAACTCATGGAGATAGAGAATAGAATGATGGTTACCAGAGGCAGGGGAAGGTAATCAACTGGGAATGGTTAATGGCTACAAAAATATAATTAGATACAATGGATAAGATCTAGTACTTGATAGCACAAGAGGCTTATTACAGTCAACAAAAATGTATTGTACATTGTAAAATAACTAAAAGAGTATAATTGACATGTTTGTAATACAAAAGCTGATAAATGCTTAAGGGAATAGATACTCCATTTACTCTGATGTGATTACTATGTATCATACGCCTGTGTCAAAATATCTCACACCATACAAATATATATATATACCTACTATGTACCCATAAATATTAAAAAAAATTAAAATCTAAGAAAGCTTTTCTTTTGGTAAGGTATGAGTTTTATTCTAAAATGTCTGTGGAAATCAAAAGGACCTACAATAGCCAATATAATATTGAAAAGTAGAACAATAATGTAGAACGTACACTGCCTGTTTTCAAGATTTACTGTAAAGTTACACTGATCAGGATAGCATGACATTGGCATGAGAATAGGTAAGTTCCTCCATGGAATAAAATACTGAGTACAGAAAGAGTCACACTTGTACGGTGAGTTTATGTTTTGCAAATGTGCCTAAGCAATTCAATGGAGAAAGGGTGAAACAACTGGATATTCATATGGAAATATAAACAATTCAACTCATATCTTATACTATTCATAAAAGTTAATTTGTGAAAAGTCATATAAATCTAAAATGTAAAATAAAATTCTAGAGAAAAAACATGAAAATATCTTCATAAATTTGGGATAAAGTATTCTATCAGAATGCACTAACAAAGAAAAATTTGATACAATAAAATTTATCAAAATTAAAATATCTTTCTCCTCAAAAGTAGTCATTAAGAGAATGAATGTTTAAGCCAGTCTGGAAAAAATACTTGTAAAATATAGCTGAGAAAAGTCCTTTATCCAGACTATAAATAATTCCTACTACTCTATGGTAGAAAGACCAACATCACAATGACATTGGGCAAAATATATGAACACATATACTAGAAAGGAAAATATGCAAATGAACAATATTCACATGAAAAATGTTTAATACCATCAGTTACTAGGAAAATACAACTTAAAATTATTAAGAGATAACATTACACGAACATTTGAACGTCTAAACCTAAGATGACAGACAACACCAAATGTTGTAGAGTTTATGGAGAAATTAGGACTCACACATTAAGGGTGGGAAAGTATAACAGTATGACCACTTTGGAAGTCAATCTAAGAAGGGAAAGGTATTCTTACCCTATCACACAGCAATGCTAGTCTTATATGTTTATTTTAGAGAAATGAAAATATATGTCACCAGTAAGATTTGTATGTAAGTTATTATAGCAGTTTTGTTCCCGATAGCTGAAACCTGGAAATAACACAAATTTCTATCAATGGAACAATGGATAAAAAAATACTTACATCTACACAATAGAATTCTACTAAACAAAAATAATTAGCAATTGATACATGCAATAATATAGATACAACTCAAAACATTATGGTACAAATGGGAAAACCCAGACATAAAATATTATAATTACAGTTTTAAACATTCCAGAAAGACAAAGTAATATATGGTTAAAACTTCAGCATTTACTGCCTTTATAGGGCAGCGGTTGATTGCAAGAGAGAAGGAGGAAACTTTTGGGGGTTGGAAATAATGTATATCTAGATAGGCATGCTGGATACATGAGAATACATATATTTGTCACAGGTACATTTCAAATGTGTGTTTCTCTGTATGCAAATAGTGAATTCTACTTGGAAGTTTGGTAGGTTGAGTCTTCACAACAGAATGGATCAGAAATTTTTAAGCTACTTTTTAGGTATTCTAGACTACAGTAATTGAATGATACATAGGGGAAAGTATATGAAAACTGTGATGTATTTGTACTGGGTTTTTCATTATAAGCTCATAGTATGAACTTGGTCAGCTGAGATAGGCTCAATGTGATCAGCACACCTACCACTGAAATCTTGGCTTCTAAAATGAATCAAGACATTTTGGAGAAATGGTTAATTCCAAGGATGGACCAGGGGAAGTAGAAGATGAGCTTTTTTAGTACCTAAAGGTAATTAAGTATCCAATAATGATGGGCGTTATATCATAGGAGCCACTTCTGAGATTGGTCAATTCTAGGATAATGTAGGCATCAAAATAAATAATGATTTTAAGAAATTGTAGTCTGTGAATAAAATAAGATTTAATAGTCCCATACTCATGTCAATAAATGATAACTAAGTGAGGGAGAAGGGAAAGCTTTTCCCCACAGTAGAATGCCAACAAATAAATGTATAAGAAATGATGGAGTCAATGAATGTTAAAATAGTTGGTGAAAGTTAGATGAGGAATAGGATATTTATATCATCTCAATATAGCTCTTCACAAATCACTTATAAATTACAAAGGAATCAATAATCCTATAATGGAGAAAATTGACATACACCACCATCACCAAGTGACCAAAATTAGCCATTAAAGGGACAAATAGATATCATACCTTCTTTTCTTTCTGGCTATTAGTAAGTGATTTTATTTTTATTTATTTATTTATTTTCAACAAATCAATTAATGCAGATAATTACTACTTTTATATAGGACTTCTCACCTCCCAATACAGGGGCTACTCAGAATGTGTTTGCTCAACCACTCAGCAAGCTCCTCAGTCTTTGACAATCATGTTGGGTCTCTAGATGTTGTTGTGTCATCTTCTAAACCCAAGATCTCTTATGCTAAGTTAGTGTTATTTTCTTTTCCTTTTTTTAAAATTATTATACTTTAAGTTCTGGGATACATGTGCAAAACGTGCAGGTTTGTTACATAAGTATGCACGTGCCACGATGGTTTGAGTTGCTGCGCCCATCAACCCGTCATCTACATTAGGTGTTTCTCCTAATGCTATCCCTCCCCTAGCCCCCCACCTCCCGACAGGCCTCAGTGTGTGATGTCCCCTCCCTGTGTCCATGTGTTCTCATACCTTCTTATATGATGTGTTGAGAAGGGCACTCCTTAGCTCCTGGAGTATTTCTGCCACAAATGCAATACTTGAATTTAATGAGGAAATGTTGACAAACTATAATAGGTGAATATTCTACAAAATAACTGATCTGTACTCTTCAAAGAGGTCAAAATTAAGGAATTAAAAAGAAGGCCGAGAAATTACTCCAGACCAAAGGAAAGTAAAGAGATATGGTAACTGAACACAATGCCTGATTGGCAATTCTTGACTGGTTCCTGTACTAGGAAATTAAAAAGTTATACATGACATTATTGAGATATTTTACAACATTTAATTTTTTTGTGAATTAGATAATAATATTGTATGAACACCATGATTTTGATAAATCTACTGAGGTTATGTAAGAGGTTTCCTAGGGAAAAGACAAATAATTAGAGGTAAATGAACATGTATGCAACTTATTCTGACATGATAGGGGGTGAGAGGAAATGAGGAAGTAGGGAGTGGGAGAAAGAGAGAGAGAGAGAGTGAAAATGATGGGATGAAAGGTAAACAACTGGAGAATTTGGGTAAAGCAGGATTTTCTTCTACTATTCCTGCAACTTTCCTATAAATTTGAAATTATATAAGAATAAAATGTTACCCAAAATATATATATGGAGCTATGAGAGCATATAAGACGTTTATTAAGGCCTAACTTAGTTTGGGGAGTTAACACTTTTCCCGAGGAATTATTCATGATCTGGCTCCACTGTACCAGTTATAAGTGCTGAATGTTCACAGCCTTCATTTTATGCTTCTAAACTATCCCTAAAGTATTCTAACTTGTGTAATGTTGCCAACTCTTGAGGTCAATGCCTAATAAATATTTATGTTGAAGAGAATAGAAGTGATTTAATGAAAGTAAAATGATACTATTTCTATGGAAGTAAATTTTCACCCAAAACAATTCTACTTGGCCAGATAATCATAGATATTTTAAAAAGAACAAGATAGATTTGGTATTTCACTATCTCATTTGTTCTCCAACTTACCCTCTGTATCTGATAAGGGCTATTCTCATCACAGCATGGTTCATGGCTAAAACCCACTCATTGATTTAGAGATGAACAGACCCAAGTTTTTGTAAGTGGCAGAACCTAGAGAGTTGTCCTATGTAATGAGTGGTTTCTCACCCTGCTATTCACTAACTCTGTTGTGAGCCTTTATTGTTATAGTTCAAACACTGCTCCAGAAGCTGTGAGAGACAAAAGGAAACCTAAAAAGATGATTGAGTCCCCCCAAAATGGGCAGTCTAATCAGAGGAACAGAAACACACACACACACACACACACACACCCACACACACCCCATTTAAAGAACTGAAACACAAGGCATCCTCAGTTAGGAAAAAATTGGATCCCTGTTATGAGGTACACCTAGTACAGGAGTTTTCCTTGCCCATTTATTTCCTAGAAAACAATACTAAGCTGGCTGTGAACCTGACAACAGATACTTTTCTAAGGGAATGCAAGAACCACTCAGAAATGTACCACAAAATCATTCTATTCTGCTTGCCTAAAATATTTGCCATCCCAAGGAAGGACACGGTTTTGTACTTTGAGATAATCCAGAAAGGAAAGCAGCTTTGGGTCATGTGAGAAATATGGTCAGCACCTGACAAGAAACTAAAAATTACTTCCTCACTTTCTCAAACAGTATTTTAATGTTGTAATAGTTTAAATAATTTATATTTCAATTTTTTAAAGTTATATATTTCTGTTTTTACATAATATTTATGCATATTTGTTGGGGAATGTAATTGTATTAGTTTGTTTTCATGCTGCTGATAAAGACATACCAAAGACTGAATAATTTATAAAGAAAAAGCGGCTTAATGGACTTACAGTTCCACATGGCTGGGGAGGCCTCACAATCACGGTGGAAGGCAAAAGGCACATTTTACATGGTGGCAGACAAGAGAGAATGAAAACCAAGTGAAAGGGATTTTTTCCTTATAAAATCATCAGATCTCGTGAGACTTATTCACTACCACAAGAACAGTATGGGGAAAACCGACCCTATGATTCAATTGTCTCCCGCCAGGTCCCTCCTGCAACACGTGGGAATTGTGGGAGCTACAATTCAAGATGAGATTTGGGTGGGGACACAGCCAAACCATATTAGTAATATTTTGTTAAATGCATAGAATGTGTAATCAACTAGTCACAATATTTAGGGTATCCTTTACCTTGAGCATTTATCATTTCCATGTTTTGTTATAAATATCAGCAAGAGGCAGAATAAATATTTCTGAAACCAATATATCTCCCAAATTATAAACAAAAACATAATCCCTCAAGAATATTGTGAGTCAGGAATATATGCTCTAAGAAAAATTCTAATCAAATATTTTAAATATTGAGGAACTAAAATACTTGATTACATAAACAACTAGACAAATGAAAATTAAGAAATAATCTATTCAGGTTTATTGCATTTGGGTTTAAATTAAATCAAAGTAATTGTGCCAGAGGCTTTAATAAATTATCCTACCTATTAATCAGAGCAACTCTTGAGGATATATTATTACCTCCATTGTACAGATAAAGAAATAAATGCACGAAGTAGATAAACAAATTCCCAACATCTCATAGCATATAAAAATTATACACACAGATATAGCCTCTTGCTCTTATGAAAATGTCTCTTTAGTTAATGTAATAAATGCTCATCTTACATTTCTTGGCAGAGGAGATCTGTTTCACCTTTACCCCAAGATTTT
>NW_016811502.1:49778-60188 GCF_001698545.2 Rhinopithecus bieti | reverse complement strand
TATAATAAAAAAAAAATTATTTTCCTTTAAGCTTTTGAAATGATAAATTGCATTCTGGCTTATTGAAAAAAAATTGCTGATAAATGTTTCGCACCAGTCTCAGTAGTTATTAAGAATCACGAGGAAAGAGAGAAATGATGGAAAAAATATAAGAGAGGAATATCATCATTTTTATAAAGGACAAGAAGGAAACATATTTTGCAGACTACCACCCAATGTATTTGACAATAATACCACACACATGTTTAATAGATTGTAATATGTCTTGAGAGTATTTGGAAAGACGTAGAGTGAGCACTATAGTGTACGGTCATAACAAACCATGGCAGAAAAATTTATTTTATTTGTTAGGAGGATCACTGCGTTGGCTAGTTAGGAGGTGGCTATAGATTTCTACTACACAGTAGAGTTTAACTCTTATCATCAGTGCTTTCAACCCTGTACTCCATTCATTCCATGAACTGCTGCCAAATTAAATATCTTGTTTTAAATAGGAGTTGCATAAATTCTGTATTAAAAACAAATCAGAAAAACTGTGATATTCAAACTACGCCTTCAAAGAGAACAGTTTAAAACTCAATTTGTCAACAGCAATCTTGAAGGAGTTTATTAGGTACAGCAAATTTTTTTACCATTCCTTTGCTTTCGGTAGGATGGTACTGGAAAGCATTAATTCAACAAGTTGTTTTAAAAAATTCAAGATAATTTAGGCGTTTATTGACTCCTGAAACTATAATAGACTTCATCAGGAAAACTCTGCATCGAAGTGATCCATAATTGCTTTTCAACTGCCATTACATTTCTAAATCAAGGCCTAGCTGTAAATTAGCATGTGGAAATGGGAATGATAACATTATTCTGTCTATATCCACATTGTTTCCATTGTAGTCTATGTTGCAATTCTACTTGAGAAAGGATTTGAAACATTCATGAATGTCTTTAAGACTTGTAAGTGACTCATTATTTTCATACTGTGGAGAATGGAAATGTAAAAATTCTTAATCTGTAATTCCATTTTAGGACCTTGTCAAGGTTTCCCCAAGACATTGTGGAATTACTGATAAATCCCTATGGCAGCCATTTCTATTACTGCAGCACTAAAGAATTCTACTGGCAGAGAACCCCATTACAAACCCAGCATTGAATGTTGGGGAACAGGATCAGCATATCCTTATAACAGACTATATTATACCAGGTTTTCTACATATAATTGCTACTCTAAAAACTTTTTTAAAATTTTACTTCCACCTCTGGCTATAGAAGTATTACTGAGAAAAATATTAAAACCAAGAAAATATCTATAGTACAATGACTCAACAATCAAAAGACCTGACATGATTGTATGTTTTTCCACAGTTATCTCTATTTAAATATATTGCATGCCTACATTTTGTCCACAAATAGGGTTCCTACTCTGTAACATTTTTTACTTAATAATACACCATCACTATTTTCCCATGATATTAGCTGTTCTAAAATACTGTTTTAGCTATGTAGTTGCTATATGTTTAAGGTCATAGCTGAGATTTATGATCTAGCTGAAACTGCATAATGTTTTATTTTGATTGTTTAGTTTATATGCTATGATTCAATCTTACGGAGAAGATTTGTGATTTCAGTTATGTGAATCTAAAATATTCCTTTCTAGTTAGTGCATAACTTATACATAATTTTTACCTGTCATCAATTTTAGCACAAAGATACAAGAGACCTTGAAGCAAATAAATTATCTCAGAAAACATTTAAAAATTTATATAATTTTTCTATCCACATAATCTGACAGAGAGCATATACTCACCAACTGTTCCTGACTGCTTTGTGAATCTTTCTCTAGAGAAACAGTATAATTCAGATATGTAAGATTTATTTTTAAAGTTAATTATTATCATTTCAAGGATAATGAGAAATACATTTCTCTATCATTTTCTGTATTTAATGCCCATTCTCACACTGCTATAAAGAACTGCCCGAGTCTGGGTAATTTATAAAGAAAAGAGCTTTAGTTGACTGACAGTTCTGTAGGGCTAGAGAAGCCTCAGGAAACTTACAATCATGGTGGAAGGGGAAGCAAACACATCCTTCTTCACATGGCTGCAGGAAGGTGAGAATGAATACAGAGTGAAGGGGGAAATCCCTTATAAAACCATCACATCTTGTGAGAACTATCATGAGAACAGGATGGGGAAAACTGGCCCCATGATTCAATTATCTCCACCTGGTCCCTCCCATGACACATGGGGATTATGAAAACTACAATTCAAGATGAGACTTGGGTGGGGGCACAGCCAAACCATGTCATTATCCATATCATTTACTTATATTCTTTTTTTTTTTTTGAGACAGAGTCTCGCTCAGTTGCCCAGGCTGGAATGCAGTGGCGCAATCTCCGCTCACTGCAAGCTCTGCCTCCCAGGTTCACACCATTCTCCTGCCTCAGCCTCCCGAGCAGCTGGGACTACAGGCACCCACCACCACGCCTGGCTAATTTTTTTCTATTTTTAGTAGAGATGGGGTTTCACCATGTTAGCCAGGATGGTCTTGATCCCCTGACCTCATGATCCACCTGTCTCGGCCTCCCAAAGTGCTGGGATTATAGGCGTGAGCCACTGCGCCTGGCCCATTCACTTAGATTCTTAAATATACACAGCATAATTAGAAAAATCACAATTGTATGACTGATTAGAAGTTTTTTCTGAGGTATTCAGTATAATTTGAAATGTGTTATCTTACCCCCTTTTATATAATTTGTTAAAAAGTATATAACATTTTCAATTCTCAGAATTGAAATACATTTTGTCTGTCAAGCACTATAATTTAATAAATGTATAAAATAGTCTTTGAAATAAAAAATTAAAATTCACCACACACACACACACACAAACAACAAAATAATGTCCTTTGCAGCAACATAGATGCAGTTGGAGGCCATTATCCTAACTGAACTAATGCAGAAACAGAAAATCAAATACCACATGTTCTCACTTATAAGTAGGAGCTAAACACTGAGTACACCTGATCACAAAGAAGGGAACAACAACACTGGGGCCAAGTCGAGGGTGGACGGTGGCAGCAGGGTGAGGATCAAAAATCTCACTATCGGGTACTATGCATATTATGTGAGTGGTAAAACAAGCTGTACACCAAACTCCCGTGGCATGCAGTTTGCTCATATAAAAAGTCTGCACATGTACCTCTGAACCTGAAATAAAAATTTAAAAAAAATTCAAAGTAATGAGTTCCTAAAATATTTTTTTCCTTTTATTCTTTGTAGCCATCATTGTCATGATAAACACTAATTACTAAGTTTAACAAAAACACCGATTTGTTGGACACACTTTGCTCAACATTTTTGTGAATGTGTATGTGTTTACATGAGCAGTGCATGCAAATATAGGTTCATATCTTTTAACAAAGAATGGAGAAGCTTGACCAACCAGCCAAATGAAATCCCGACAGAAGAATCTACTGATGTTTTCAAGGAATATGTTCAAAAACTTCTGACAATCTTCTCATCCAAGAATAACCCTAAAACACATAGTTTTCCTCAAAACATTCCTGGTAGTAACAGTAATTATAACCAACATTTACTGAACAGTAAGTACATACCTAGCACGATGTGAAATGCTTTATCTAGCTTTAACTTCACAAGCCTCCCATATGCTAAGAACTATGATCATCACAACATTAAAAAAATAATTTCCATTGCTGGTAAATGACAAAATCAGATCTTGACTCCAAGTATCTAGCAATAGAATCCAGGCCCTTAACCAGCACATTATTAATACCATAAAAAATAAAGAATGGTTCAGACATGTGCTGTTATTGATTCTCTCAAATGCTGAGGTGTCTGGAGACTGATCTCCGCCCCCCTCCAACTCAGCTTTCTCTAGTTTATAGGCATGTCTCTGGTTTGGAGAGTAGGTAATTATGTAAAGATTACATTACAATACCAAGTGATTGTGTGATTCACAATCACACAATTATAGCAGAAATTCATAATTTCTGCCATAATCTTAGAATATTTCAGTATTCATATTAATGACCAATTTATCACAATTTCTGGCAGAGTTTTGAACCTTCCTTTTTTTTTTGTGGAGGGGGGGGGCACGTCTTACTCTTTCACGTAGGCAGAGTGCAGTGGCATAATCTTTGCTCACTGCAGCCTCGACCTTCCAGGCTCAAGTGATCCTTCAGCTTTAGCCTCCCAAATAGCTGGCACTTACAAGTGTGTGCCACAATTCTTGGCTAAGTTATTGTAGTTGTAGTTGTTGTTGTTTTTGATAGGGTCCCACTACATGGCCCAGGCTAGTCTTGAACTCCTGGGCTCAAGCAATCCTCTCACCTCGGCCTCCCAGAATGGGATTACAGGCGTGAGCCACTGCACCCGGCCTGAACATCCTTAACTCCAGTGATTTTCATATCACTTTAGCCACCCATTTCATCTGGAACCATCTCAGAAATCTTAGATTTAAGTATTCTACTCAATGATCTCAACCACCCACCTGTTATTTTATTTCTCTCACTACTGTATTTCCTCTGTGCATTTTAAATCACATAGACATCTCCAGTCAGTTTTCCTTCCATTTTCTCTCAGTTGATCAGTCCTCTGCTGCATTTTTACTTCTATGCCCAATCCAGACCTCTTGATTAATCATTGAAGCTACTTTCTTTCTTTTTTTGAGACAGAGTCTCGCTCTGTGGCCCAGGCTGGAGTGCAGTGGCACGATCTCGGCTCACTGCAACTCTGCCTCCCAGGTTCACATCATTCTCCTGCCTCAGCCTCCCGAGTAGCTGGGACTACAGGCGCCCGCCACCACGCCCAGCTAATGTTTTGTATTTTTAGGAGAGACAGGGTTTCACCATGTTAGCCAGGATGGTCTCGATCTCCTGACATCGTGATCTGCTTGCTGCGGCCTCCCAAAGTGCTGGGATTACAAGCGTGAGCCACTGCGCCCAGCCTGAAGCTACTTGCTTTCTAACTAGCACCTTCAATTCTGTCTCAGTTCACCTGGGCTGCTATAACACAATAGCATAAACTGCGTGGCTTGTAAACAACATGAATTTATTGCTTACAGTTCTGTAGGCTGGGAAGTAGAAGACCAAAGCACCTGCAGATTCAGTGTCCAGTGAGGGCCTTTCTGATTCACAGATGGCAACTTCTTCCTGCCTTGCCTCCTCATATCGTGGAAGTGGGGAGGGATCTCTCTGGCCTCTTCAATAAGGGCACTGAACCTATTCATAAGGGCCCCAGTCTCATAACCTAATCACCTCGCACAAGCCCCACCTCCTAATTTCATTACCTTTGGGATTAGGATTTCAAGATATGAATGGGGGGCTCACATATTCAGATTATAGTGAATCCCTTACACCCAGATATTTCACATAATATAACCAGCAAAACTTCAAATCCTACTACTATTAGCAAACATATTCTTCCCATATTCTGGGAAGCTAAACAGTGCTGAAGAGTACTGCAAAACTCAGCAGGCCAGCATCATATCAAATACATTGTTTTTGCTATATTTTCTGTGTGTGGAGGATTGACAGTCAATATTTTACTTGTCTTTATTCATCACGCTTTTTTATTTTCCTCACATTTTACTACTCCTGACCCTTGTGATTCTCAGCAGATTTTCTTCTTATTTAATCATGCGCATTGTGGCTTACACATCTACTGATGGCTTTGGCTCCATCTTGTGTCCATTTCTGTTGCCTTTGGGCCCTAGTTCCATCACTGATTTCCTGTTTTTTCCTCCTTCAGTCTAAATAGATAAATAGGTAGGTAGGTAGATAAATATAGAGATGTAGAGATAAAATATTTTCCTCTGAGTTTTTTTAAGTCTATAATTTTCTAAAGCTTTTCTCTTTTTTCCCCAACAAAGAAACCCCAAAATGTCATTTCATATTATGTTCCCCTCTAGCTTTTATTCAGTCTCTCATGAAACATTTGAAAGTATAATCTATACTTGCCTTTTCACTTCATCACTCTATTTTATACCCTATTTTACTTCATCTGGATTCTATGCTCCACAGTGTTTTGGCTCAGGTTATCAGTAGGTATTTTATTTCAAATCCAAAGACACTTTTCATGCTTTTCCTTATTCAAGTTTGTTGTTGAATTTCACATTGATGATCATCCCCTCTTTCTTGAAATGCCCTACTCCCTTGGTTTTTGTAGTGTCATACATTGACTTCATAACATCCAATTGTTTCTTTCAGTCCTTTTTGGTGTGCTCTTCTTCCTTCCACCCTCCAATTAAGTGTAGGTGTTTAGCAGAGTTTCAATCTTGGGCCAATGCTCTTTTGATTCTACTGCCTGTAGAAAATCCTATCATCTCCTTGTCTTCAACTCCACCTACCTGCTGACTTCTACATTTGTATTTCCAACCAGGGCTCTCTTCCAGGCTTTAGTTAGCCTTCTAGATATTTCTACCTATATGAAGCTTTTATTACTATTCCTAATCCTATATTCATTCATTAAAATTCATATATATTTCTTCTCACTCATCAACCACTTAATCACAAATTTGTGAACATCATATCTCCCAAATAGTTTATAAATCTGCCTCCTTGTCTCCATCTCTAATACTCTACAGTTTCATAATCTCATTGTCCTTTTTCTAGACATACACAAAACTCAACATGATCTTACTTTGATAATGCTATTATTTCAGCTTAATCATATAGTTCATGTGGTGTCAATGAAATGTTTTCAGAAAGAAAGTGACATATTAAGATTAGCATTATAGAAAAAAAAAACGCATTATGCCTAGAATGTGGAAAATGGAAGGTTAAGGGCAGAAAAAGCAGCTACGAGGTTGTTGCAGGAACCTAGGTGAGAGATGAGAGCCTAAAACTGTAATATTAAGAGTAGGAATAGGCAGTAGGTAATAGATTAAAATATATTTAGGAGCAAAACTGTTAGAAAATGGTGATTGATAGAACACATGAGGTAAAGTAACTTTCATGTTGCTAATCCTTCAGGGAATTAATGTTTACATTGCCATATTTTAACTGTTTCTATTCTACGTCATGTACTCAACAATATTATACCGCCTTACATCTCACACTTACAAATCGTTCTTCTAATTTATATGTGGTCAGCTCAATAGTTTCCAAATAAAATCTCCCTTTCTCCTCAATATGTTCATACACATGTTCATATATTAAATTTGTTATTGAAATCTGTATTTAAATAAGAAGGTAGCAGTTAATGTGTATTGGGCGGTGTGGAGGATAAAAGGTGCATTAGATATCACCTTCCGGCTCCTGGAAGTTATAAACCAGTGCATTGATCACTGCATATCACAGACTTCTCTTGGGCCATTTTCTTTCTTTACTAGGCTGAGCTCTCCACACCTTGGTTTGCTACTTATCTAACCTTCTCATGAAAAAATGATCAAAATGAATGCTATCATATGCCTTTTCTGCTCTTGCAGCAAATCAGTATCTTCTATTGAGTATTAACATTGTGCCTGGCACAAGTATTTTACAAATGTTATCTTAATTTATACTTGTAAAACTAATGCAAGATATATATTAACCTCTTTTGAAAAACATATTAAAGGGAAATTAAGTAAATTGCTAATGTCATATAATTAGTAAGTGCTACTGTTGTGAACTTGAGCCCAAATGTTAATTATTTCTGTCTATTTACTCCAAGTGGTTAAATGATCTTTTATTTGTGGTTTGGGGATGGATAAACAGAAAAGTAATATTTGAGAAATAGATAGAACTGTAGTAATACATGTGATCACTTCCAAGTCTATATTGGACTGCTTTCAAACACAAGTATTTACAAGACATTATACTTCAAATAAATGTTGTCTTAATTTTGTTTCCTGGAAATAAAAGGTTTTATTTTGTATGCTAAAATAAATCTATTTTTGTTTTGCTTTGTATTATCTTTTCTTTCCTTTAGTTATGGGATGTCAGATTATTTGAAGGAGACCTGACTATTTACAAGTTTTTAATTATTCAAATTCTTCAATAATTTGTTGTTTATGCACCGTGAACCTATCTGTCCTTTCACACTTTATGTTGACTTGCATTATACCAACCAAGCTCTGTCTTAACATAATTGCTAAAGTGACTGGTAATAGTAGGTAGTTTATGATCCTATTTTCGGAGTTGACATTTTATTGATTATTGTGATTATCTTTAATAACAGGTTAATTACTGCTGAGATACACAAGATATTTATATACATGTGCATTTCCAAGAATTAAAGTATCATCACATCTCAGAGTTTGATCAGATCTTATAAGTCAACTAACCAAACTCATCATTTAACTTTTAAAAATAGCCTCTATTCAGAACACACATTTATAACCCAGACTACCACCAGCAAGACATAAAATGAAGAAAATTTTCAAATAGTAGCCATGAAAGAAAATATCATCATCGTATTTATTCAGCTAAAAACAAAATAACTGTCTCAAGAACGGTTAGTAATAAGAGCACTCACTATATGGCAGGTACTGTTCAAAGTGCTTATATGTATGAATTCATGTAATCCTCACAACAACCCTGTGATGAAATTATTACTATTATTGCTATTCCCATTTTATAGATGATAAAACTGAGGCACAGAGAGATGAAATAAATTTGCTTAAAGTAGCACAACTAGTTAATGGCAAAGCTAGGTTTCAAATCCAGGCAATTTGGTTCCAGAGTTTATGCAATTACAGCTTTTTATTTAATCTGATAGACAATTATCAGAATAACTATTTGGTGATGGAGTGTTGTCTTTCTACATAGACTTTCATTCTTTCTTTAGTTTTGACAGACTTTTTACATTGTACTAGGTGTCTACAGGGCTTTGTAGGCACAGTACTCCAATTGACAAGAACAGAAAGCACAAAATATATGGCATTTACTCACAAGATAGCTATGTTGTATGCTCTAGTGGAGCTGTTTTTAAGTATACATTTATTTTTACAGTTGAAAATGCACAGCTTCTACAGTGAGTGAAATCAACCTTAGTCATTCTGCCTTAGCCAACGTTTGAGAAGAATATGCATCTTTTCTTTAGGCAGCTACCTTTCTTTCCATAATAATATGCTGCATTGATCAGCTCTGATAATATTTATAACCCATTTCATTTTAATAGGACTATTAATACTCCTGATGTTTCAACAAACAGCATTAATCGTTTTAGTGTTGACATAGTGACAAATAATTTGATATGTGGTAAAGAAAAAATATAATCAAAGACAACCAAATTACATCTTTCAGCTGCTCATGGGAGAAAATAACATGAACATAATTTAAAGTTTCAAAGAGGATTAACAACTGTGCTGGTGAGAAGGTATCCAACACAAATATTCCAGTCATAAACTAGTAGTAGATACTGGCAATAAAATAAGATACTCCAGTTAAGAATACTATATCATATCATAATGAAACATCAATCTTAAATCTGTGGAATCAAAAGCATAATTTTGAAGTTTTCCTTATCACACTAGTTTTGTTTGCAAAGGTCCTAGCCTTAGTTTTACAGGGAGCCCCTATCCAGTGATTTTACAGGACGGGGAGAATGCAACAGATGATTGTACCTTACATTACAGCTGTGATGAACTCACTAAAATTTAGTTTACATTATCATGAATAGAATAAATGACAGAAGTGATAGACATTGATTTAATTTTATGAAGCAAGAGCACACCATACAGTATAGTCGAAGATATAAAATAACACATATATGTACACATAAAACAATTTGCACATTCTATTTATGCAAATTAAATATTCCATTTTTAATATATTCTAGGCATTTTACATCCAATGAAGGTGTCTTCGCAAAGTAACACTTATTCCAATACTATTGTCAGTGCTCAAAGCAGGTTTGGAATTCATCATTTGGAATTTTGTTTGAAGCCAACTGAAAGCCACTTGAGAAACCTGTTTTCACCAATTATTGCACCATGTTTTACACCAAAATATTTGATGTAAAATATTTGTCAATTTTACTAGAGTAATTTCAAATTACTTTTTACTTTTAGTTTAAGAAAATTATATCCATCCACAAATGATGAGAGTACTGGTGCATAGAAGATGCTAAATTATGGATCTCATGGATAAATGAATGACAAACAGGCTCCAGAGGTAACTCCAAGAATGAAGAAGATTCAAGACTTATTTGAGCTGGCCTGGGCACGGTGGCTCAAACCTGTAATCCCAGCACTTTGGGAGGCCAAGGCAGGTGGATCACCTGAAGTCAGGAATTTGAGACCAGCCTAACCAACATGGTGAAATCCCGTCTGTACTAAAAATACAAAAATTAGCTGGGCGTGGAGGCATGCACCTGTAATCCCAGCTGCTTGGGAGGCTGAGGCAGGAGAATCGCTTAAACCCGGGAGGCAAATGTTACAGTGAGCTGAGATTACACCACTGCACTCCAGCCTGGGT
>NW_016811502.1:33891-48773 GCF_001698545.2 Rhinopithecus bieti | reverse complement strand
CCGAGTCCAAGTGATCTCATTGTTCAGTTCCCACCTATGAGTGAGAACATGCGGTGTTTGGTTTTCTCTTCTTGTGATAGTTTGCTAAGAATGATGGTTTCCAGCTGCATCCAGACCTTATGTATTTTTTAAGTTGGTTGTTGCTATAACTCTTCCTCCAAGGTATCCAAGAATCCCATGGGGGAGCTGGGGTAAGTATAGTAAATTGAGTCATCTTTTCTCTTGTTGCCAACTCAGGGATTATAGTATAAGCAACTTCCCCTTCATGTTTACAGCAATAACTTATCCTTAATCTCAGAGTTTTGGGATGGCAATAACACCTTCCTCTCACAGAATCCACAGGGTCTGTTGTCCTGCTGGTACTTTTAAAAATAAATATTACATAGCTAATGAAACTCTGGATAACATACTGAATTTATTTTTATTTTTTATATCTGATTATCCTTTAATATTTAGATTTTCACTTGCAATATAAAAATACAGTTCCTTCTACTTAGGATGTGTGAAAGCAGGATTACTGCTTATATAAACACTATTAATAGTCATACTTAAATATAGTAACTTTGCTCCAAGAAAGTCACTAATATGGTTATGAATTATGTATTTTGTCTTAAGGAAATAGTCATTATTATTTCCTACAACTTAGGAATACATAAGAAGGAAAACAAGGGAAAGTGCTTTGTCCAAAGCTCACTACAACATAGAATGGACCTGGGACATATTTCTCCTAGCAGAATTCTCTGGAAGCTGATTAGCATTGAATTAAAAATCAGAGGACTTGGGAACCTGTCCTGTGTTTTGTTTGATAAGACAGAAGCATATAGTGGTGAACAAAGGGTACAATGATTAAAGATAATAAAATATCAAAGCTCTCTTGGATAAAGTGTTACCCAAACTATTTCCCTGAATTTGATAGAAGATTTTTAAAAAACTGTTAAGAGGGCCTGCTTACTCATTCTCTTAAATTCGTTTTCCATCCTCGTTGTCACTGAATTCACCTAAGCTTTCATCATTCTCACTTGAACATTTGAGGTTTAAATGAATTAATACATATGAAGTACTGAGAACAGTGTCTGGCACATCATAATTCAAACTGCTGAGGAACCACCATGTGCCATAGGCATTACATGAAAGAAAGAGATAAATGAAGTAATATAGCTTAAGGCTTCCAATTACTTAGAATCTAGTAGGTGAGACAGAAACATAAATATCTGCAGTGTATGGCAAACTATTACAAGTTCAATGATAAAGGCACAAACAAATGAGGATGCGAAGGGTAGAAACCCTTCATTCGTTCATTCATTGACATGAATTGACTCACATTTTCTCACCACTTTTAAAGTAAGCTGGATAGATGCTCCTTTTAGCATTTATGTAATGCCTAACAGTTTACAAAGTGTTTTCATATACGCTTTCTATTGTAACCATCACAGCAACATCATGATGGAGATACTAGAATTATTTTTATCATCTCAAAAGGAAACTGAGGTTCGGTCAAATGTCAGAGGTGCTTGGATATCAAAGCTACAATGAGAATACTGTGTTACAGATTGATAGTGACTGGCCCAAGGTCACATAGCTAGTTAGCAGGAAAAGTTCAGTTTGAGATTATAGTGTGTAAAGGTATATTCTGGACAATAACTCCACATCCCATAAATAGGGATGGGATGATCAATGTATCTATTTCCTGCATGGTCTTTATTCCCTGGGATATGTGTTAGTTATCTATAAAAGAATCTACTATATAGAACTTTTTATAAGAAGGTGGGCTGGCCGGGCACGGTGGCTAACGCCTGTAATCCCAGCACTTTGGGAGGCCAAAGCGGATGGATTACAAGGTCAAGAGATCGAGACCATCCTGGCTAACATGGTAACCCCGTCTCTGCTAAAAATACAAAAATTAGCTGGGTGTGGTGGTGCATGCCTGTAGTCCCAGCTACTTTAGAGGCTGAGGCAGGAGAATCACTTGAACCCAGGAGGCAGAGGTTGCAGGGAACCGACATCGTGCCACTGCACTCCAGCCTGGCTACAGAGTGTGACTCCGTCTAAAAAAAAAAAAGAAGGTGGGCTAATATTGACCTTGAAGTGCTTTTAAGGCATGTCTTCATTGCATATGAACTCTTTGTGCATCTAGTATAGTCTTTACAATTAAGAAAAATCATGACAACAACCCATATTTAGAAAAGTGTTTTCAAGAAGGGATTGGAAAATACATCATTAATTTTATTCAACAGTTTCACCCTTCATCATTTAGAATTCATGTTAAGATTGTATTCTTTCAGAGTGCATTGTTTTTACACTGAATACTGAAGGAATATTTCAAATCAGTCTCTTCTGTGAACTCATTATTTAGAATTCTCAAAATATATTCAAATGTGGCATTGTTAATCAGAATGAATTATCTACTACTTGTCTTGCTGTAAGTTCCACAATACATGGGGTGGTTTGATGTAGGAATAATAAGGTAGGTAATTAATTAATGTTTTTTAAAATAGTCAAATTAATTACAATTAAAGGAGCAGAATAAAATAGTTATGTATAAATCTGAACTTGATTTGCATTTAATGTATTCCAAATTTCATTTAAATCAAGTTTGTACATAAGCAAACTTGAAGGAAAAAATGTTATTGCTAAAATTATAGAACCACATCCCAGAATGCAATGTGAATATATAATATTTGTGAAAGAAAGGTGGGAGTTGTATTATCTATCAAAATTCAACTTTAATACTCATAGTATGAAAGCAATACACATATGTTTTTACAATGGTTACCTTTTAAGAATTGTGTGATAGACACTGATTGTTCACAATTATTGCCTTCAATCCATGACAAGGTCTACCGTATGAGCAGAATGAACTCCTCCACCCCATTGATTTTGGGCTTGACCATGAGACTAATAAGTCCATAACAACCTATGGAATAAGAGTGGAAGTTACAGTATAATAGCTCCAAATAGAAGCATTTAGAGTAATTTTTTGTTTGTGATCACCGTCGTGTGCCCATCCTCAAAATACTGCATTTTAAAAAGAGAAGAATGAGGCTCAGCGTGATTAGAGACTTGTTTATAATCATATAGATCATGAGTCTTCAAGTCCATAAAGGTTAAATGTAGCATTCTTCTGCTGGGCACGGTGGCTCACGCCTGTAATCCCAGCACCTTGGGAGGCCGAGGTGGGTGGATCACCTGAGGTCAGGAGTTTGAGACCAGTCTGGCCAATGTGGTGAAGCCCATCTCTACTAAAAATACAAAAAAATTAGCCGAGCATGGTGGCGTGTACCTGCATTCCCAGCTACTAGGTGGGCTGAGGCAGGAGGATCGCTTCAACCTGGGAGGTGGAGGTGGCAGTGAGCCAAGATCATGCCACTGCACTCCAGCCTGGGCAACAGAGTGAGACTCCATCTCAAAAAAAAAAAAAAAAAAAAAAAAGAAGAAGAAGAAAAGAAGTAGCATTCTTCTTTTCTATAACTTTCATGACTTGTATTCATTTTAGTGACTATTTCCTCAGAATCTTTTTGCCCAAGTCACAGTGATTGGTTTTCTGCAATTATTTGTGTCTCATGAAAAGAATCAACAGGAGTGAAGAGAATCTGCAAGGTACACTAGTGCAACACAATAAGTGATCTTTTCTGTACATTTGTGCATAAATAATACCATTTGGCTTTAAATGCCATGACAAATCTATAAGATAAATAAGATTTGAAACTGGGCTGAACTTTGGACCTTTGAGAGCCTGGTATAGTTTCCTAGCTATCTGTCAAGGATATACCCCATTCTTGAATTATTATTCCCTTGAATTATTATTCCCTGTTCTGTTGTGATTTCAGAATTCTAGACCTAGAGCTTTAATATCTGCCTCGTGATTTCTATCTTTGCTTCAGATTAACCTCACAGTAAGTGAAACCTACCCAACAAGATCAAGTGTCAGACACACATCATAAACTGCATTCTATTTTTTTTCATCCTTGTAGGATGAAAATGGGAAGACAAGTCAATCTGATGGTTTTCCTTTGTAAACCAGCTTATCTTCATATATAGGCTTTTCCTCATGCTGTCTCGCATCCTTACAATCACCTAAATTTCATTTTCAGGAAATTACCATTTTCAATAGTTTCTCCAGATATTCCTTATTACTGAGAAACACAAATATGTTTTTTTTTTGCTTGAAACTCCTCCTGAGGGAAACAAAACTGCATTGCTATTCAAATTATCATGAGCTACCTACAGCACTCGGTTGAAACAGTTGCATAGAAACTATTTCATAAAATATTCTCTCTGGGCTGGGCGTGGTGGCTCACGCCTGTAATCCCAGCAGTTTGAGAGGCTGAGGCGGGTGTATCACCTGAGGTCAGGAGTTCGGGACCAGCCTGGCCAACATGGTGAAACCTTGTCTCTACTAAAAATACAAAAATTAGCCGGGCGTGGTGGCAGGTGCCTGTAATCTCAGCTACTAGGGAGGTTGAGGCAGGACAATCGCTTGAACCCGGGAAGCAGAGGTTCAGTGAGCTGAGATCTCGCCATTGCACTCCAGCCTGGGCAACAGAGTGAGACTTCATCTCAAAAAAACAAAATTATTTCTGGATAAGGAAGTGTGACAAAAAAAGATGTGATTTCGTCATTTCAGTGCAATCTCTTCTGTATGCAGATATGAAATGGTCAGAGTGAAGAAGGTAGCAAATAAGAGTAAGGGACTTTACACTTTAGAGCCCTAGTCAATCCATGCCTGCCACTGTGACAAGTGAGAAAAGGGACAATCGAGAGTACGTTTGACTTCCTACCTAACAAAGAAGTTCTGCATTTATCTTGATAAACTGTACTTGGATAGCATTTTGTTTTAAAAGGGTCTACTATGAAAATAATATTTTAAACCACCTGGCAGTATAATGGACATGTGTTTAGAAATCAGACAGATTTAGATTTCAATCATGAATACCTACGTGACCTTGGGCCTGAGTAACTTACCTCTTTGCTATAGACTAAATATTTGCATTTTCCCAAACTTCATCTGTTGAAACTTAATTCCTAGTTTGATAGTATTTGCAAATGGGACCTTTGGGGGGTGATTAGGTCAAGAGGATGAAGCTCTTATGAATGGGTTTAGTGCCTTTATATAAAGGACCCCGGGGAGCTTGTTTGTCCATTCTACCGTGTGAGCACACAGCAAGAAGATAGCCATCTATTAACCAGAAAGCAGGCCTTCAGCAGACACGAAATCTACGAGTGCTTTGATGTGGAATATCTCAGCCTCAAGAACTATAAGAAATAAATATTTGTTGTGTGTAAGGTACCCAGTCTATGATACTTCTGTTACAGCCGGCTGAACAGTCTAAGACACTCTCTAAGCTTCAGTTTCCTTATCTGTAAAATATGGATAATACACCACAGACTTACTTTGTGTCTGAAATGAAGCCATGCGTTTACATACCTAAGAATATGTTATGTATTTAATAAATGGTAACATTTGTATTTATTATTATTGCATAGGGTAATGTGATATAGAATACATGATCTTAATCATCAAACATTTATCAAGTGATCATTATCTGAAAAGCAAAAGACCTTTTCATTATCCTTGAAAATTTTATAGCCTAGTTGGTAAGATGTAACAGGGCATTAAAAAAACCAACAACCAAACAGGGTAGCATAGGCCAAAAACTAAATTACTTGTGTTTTCTGGCTAAAGAAGAAAAAGGCATAATAAAATTAATATCGCGAAGCAACATGACCTCATCCTATTGGCATGAGCATGCGTGTAACCAAATTGTAAAGACTGTCCCCAGATTGAGAGATTGAAAAAATTACTAATTTATTGGCTGCAGTGCAACATCTCCACTTAATAGGGGAAAATGAGGGCCAAAGGCAAACAGCCATAAACGGCTCTAAAGGACAAGCAATAAAAAGATGTGCTCTCACTGTAGATGCTCTACCATATTTCCACACAAACATACCATTTTCCAACATGCTCAAGACAAACAAACAAAACAAATATCCATTTCAATTCATAGAAATATGCTAGATGGGCGTAATCAATATGGAAGGGAGTGGAATGTGAACAGTGTTCATAATATGAGTGCTTTTAGGACAGGCCCCATAAATGTCACTGACCCCATAAATATTCACTGACTCTCCAGATATGGTGAAAACATTAAGAAAGCTGCATGGCAGAGAAAATGTAAGAAAGAAATAAGGATTCAGAATAATGCAGTGAAAAACTAGTTCCTAAATAATGAAGGGAGGACTGATGAACATGCCTAAACAAAGCTTCAACCCTCATTTGCAGTGTTCTTCATGGACAATGAGGAATAGTCTCTCTCGATATTATTTATTCACTTAGCAAGTAAGTACTGATTGCTAACTTTGTGCCCTGTATTGCGCTGTTCAAGGAATAAGACAAGGCTGCTGCTCTTCAGGAAGTTACTGTTTATTGACAGATGTAAGCAGACAAGTAACTAGTAACGGTATAATATATACTTTAATAGAGGCAGGTAGAGGTCACAGTGGAAGTTTATGTAATGAGGTATTTAATCCAATTGTAAGAGTCACAAAGCCGGGCGCGGTGGCTCACGCTTGTAATCCCAGCACTTTGGGAGGCCGAGGCAGGTGATCACGAGGTCAAGAGATTGAGACCATCCTGGCCAACACGGTGAAACCCCATCTCTACTAAAAAATACAGAAATTAGCTGGGTGTGGTGGTGCATGCCTGTAGTCCCAGCTACTCGGGAGACTAAGGCAGGAGAATCACATGAACCCAGGAGGCGGAGGTTGCAGTGAACAGAGATGGTGCCACTGCACTCCAGCCTGGTGACAGAGTGAGACTCCATCTCAAAAAAAAAAAAAAAAGAAGTCACAAAAATCCTCAGGAGGCCATAATATCAAAGCAGAGATGCAAAGGAGACATAAGCCAGTGTCAAAGAGGGAAGAGTACGGAAAAGTGTTCCAAAGACACTAGTGACTACTATCTGCAAAGGTCCAGATGCAGGAGAGATAATGGTGTTCTAGGTGTATCTCAAAAAGGAAGTCTAAGGGTGAGACTGATGGGACTGCAGAAGTGAGTAGGGGTCAGATTATGAAGGGCCTTGAAAACCATCCTGAGGGCAACAGGAAGCTACTGAATGATTTAAAACAGGGACTTATCAGATTTGTTTTGGGACAATTACTCTAAGTGAAGAATGAGCCAGAGACCCAGATACCAGTTAAGAGTGTTGCAGTAATTGAAATTATGCTTTCCTGGACAAAGATAGGGTCAGTGGTGATGAAGATAAATGAACAGATACAAAAAGCATTTAAGAAATAATGTCAACTAGTTGGGTAGAATAAATAAGATCTAGTATTTCATAGCACAACAGGGTGACTACAGTCAACAATTATTTATTTTACATTTTACAATAACTAAAATAATATAGTTGAATTGTTTGTAAAACAAAGAAAGAATACATGCTTGAGGTGATGGATACTCCATTTACTCTCATGTGATTATTACACATTGTATGCCTTTATTAAAATATCCCATGTACTCCATCAACATATACACTGACTATATGCCCACAAAACGTATAAGAAAATAAATACTGCCAACACGACTTAGTGATTTATGAGATGTAGAAGACAAACAAAAAGGAGACTTCTAAGTTTCCGTGATAGATGCAGCAAAGAAACATATCTTCAGATAATTCCAAGAATGCATGACTAGAGGTAAGTATTTAGAAAAACAGGAAAGCATAGTCTCATAAACCCTAAAGAAAAGAGTGTTTTAGGGAAGATGGGAGAAATGCTGGAGTATTAAGTGATACCAAGAAGGGATTTAAAAGTTGTTAGTGGATTTGACAGCAAGTAAATCACTTGCAACCTCGGTATATTGTCAGCACAGTTTTAGTGGATGCCTAAGAGTAGATGAGTATTTCTATGTCTGGAAATATATAAGAAAAAGGAACTCCCAAAAACAACTTACCACAAAGCACATATAAGTGCTAGACAACATAAAATCATATCCTTGAATTACATGGCTGAAACCATAATATATTATGTCCACTTGAGATAATTTTAGACTATAGGAGAGTTGTAAATATACTATGAGTTTCTGTATACCCTTCATCCAGCTGCCTCTAATGTTAACATCTCACATAAGCATAGTACAATTATGAAAATTATGAAACCAAAATTTGTACATTTAACTAAACTGTAGACTATATTCAGATTCTATGAGTTTTTCCACTAACGTTCCAGGATGCAATCCATGATAGCACATTGCATTTAGTTTTCATGTCTCCTTAGTTCCCTCCTGTCTATAACAGTTCCTCAGTCTTTCTTTATCTTTCAGTATATAGGCGTTTTTGAAGAGTATCAGTCAGGCATTTTGTAGAATGTCCCTCAATTTCACTTCATCCGATGCTTTCTCATGAATATAGTGAATTTATGCAATTTTTGAAAAAATATCATGGAATATATATTGATGATATTGTATCTTTCATCAAAAAGTGGGTGAAGGATGTGAACAGATAGCTCTCAAAAGAAGACCTTTATGTGGCCAACAAACATATGAAAAAACGCTCATGATCACTGGTCATTGAAGAAACACAAATCAAAACCACAATGAGATACCATCCCATGCCAGTGTCTGAATAGGTGATCATTAAAAAGTCAAGGAACAACAGCATGCCTGGGAGATGTATGTGGAAGAAATAGGAACACTTTTACCACCATTGATGGGCATGTAAATTTAGTTCCCATCTTTTTGTGGAAGGACAGTGTGGCCAATTCCTCAAGGATCTAGCCAGAAATCCATTTGACCCAAGCACTCCCCATTTTTTTTTAAGCGGGGCTGGGTATATACCAAGGGGTTGCCAAAGCATTGCTCAGGCTATAGACATGGGACCGTATGTTATATTTGCGGCAACTATTTCACATAGCAAGACTGGCACCAACTCAAATGCCATCAATGCAGACTGGATAAGAAAATGTGGCACATTACAGCATGGAAATACTATGCCGCCATAAAAAACAATCCCAGTTCATGTCCTTTGCAGGGGACATCGATGTGATAACTGAAACCCATCATTCTCAGCAAACTAACATCAGGAACAGACAAACCAACCACTGCATCCTTTCTCATCATAGTGGGAAGCTGAACAATGAGACATTACTGGGCACCAGGCGAGGGGAACATCACAACCCCAGGGCCTGTCAGGGGTTTAGGGGCAGGAGACGGGATAGCATTAGGAGAAATACCTAATGTAGTATGACAGGCTTGATTGGATGCAAAAACATCAACACAATGGCACATGTATACCTTGTTAAAACCTGCCGTTCTGCCATGGATATCCGATTAACGCTATATAAAATGAAAATAGTCCGGGATGTGGTGGCTCACGCTGTGATCCAGCACTTTGGGAGGCCGAGGCGGCGCGGATCATGAGGTCAGGAGATCAGACCTCCTGGCTAACACAGTGAAACCCCGTCTGTACAAACAAAGAGATTAATAATTTGTGGTTCGTATAGGTGATAATGGGGAGGGTTTGTGTGGAATTTATGGAACCTCTTAAAGTGGCCTGCTGTTCTCCTTCTCTGGTTGCAACATAAGGAATTTTGAGAAGGCCACTCCTCCGTCTTTTTCTGTGGCCCCAGTGAGGCATAGAAAGAAAACATTCAAGAAAACTTCCAGCCTTCTTCCAGTTTTTGTGGCTCGTGGATTCAGCGCAGTTTTCGAATGTCCGTCCAGTTTTCCACCAATTCCTGAATCATGGATGGATTCTGTTTACTGTCTTCTGGTTTGTGTCTGGTCTCTAGAGGAAGCGCAGTGCTCAAGTTGCTCTGGGTTGAATGTGGGGACGTTGTTTGCCCGAAACTCGAAACCCTCACGAGTTCATGAAAATTATGAATTGAAGATTTGTTTCATCTCCTTCATTGTAAGTGGAGTTGCACTCATTTCCAGTTCGGTCCAACTCCTAGCAGATAAGTACTCCATTACTATATTTTATGTAGATAACAAATTATTTTACTTGGAGTGTATTAAGATTGTACTTTTATTTATGGCTCTCTCTCCCAAATTTTCACGGTTTGCCAACAGCTTATTATTAGTGTTTCTCCTAACTAGCATATAGCTCCAATTTTACTTGTCTATTTGTAAAGCACATTACTCAATATCTAGAGGTGAAACACAATTTGTTAATACTGAATCCTTTAGCTTCGAATATATGGAATATTAACTTTCGTCTTAAGCAATGCCAATTCTCATGTAAATTTAATTGCAAAGTATCTGTCTTGAACTTTAACATATATAAACCTTTTTATGATTATTAAAATAGCAATTTTAAGTGCACTGATGCCGATAAAAGTTAAATAATTGACTTCTAGCTTGAACTTTATGATCTTATGTTTGATTGTTCTGCTTAATAAATATATACTTTAAAAAATAATATTTTCCAGTAGTCAGATCTCTTTAAAAGTCATTGATAAACAACAGTGCTAGGTGTTATTTCCTCTTTTCTTTATTGAGGTATAATTGACAATTGTGTGTATTTAAGGCATATACTGATGTGCAATATTACATACACTTGGGATAATTATCACCAATGAAGCTAATTAACGTATTAATCTTCTCACATGGTAAACTTCTTTGTCGCGTGTGTGTGTGTGTGTGTGTGTGTGTGTGTTTCTGTGTGGGAGAACATTATAAGATTACTTCTTAGCATTTCAACTACACAAGAAAGTATTGTTAACTTTGTCCACCACGCTCTCCGGAAGTTATTCATCTTGCAAAACTGAAACTTTGTACTCTTTGACCAAGTATCTTCCCATTTCAAAATATTCCTATTATGTGGACTCAGTCTATTAATATGCCATAAATAATGCACTTGTTAATTTACTATAGCTATTATTTATTGCGTGAAATGTTATTCTACAATATTTTCAAGGGAATATACTGCAATTTCATGGATCACTAAATTTGTTGATTATTCTGAAACAATTGTGGGTTACTACTACAATTGGCTTTATTAATTTATATTTTTGATTTCTTATTCATTATACTGTCTTTATCGCCCGTGAAGCAAAATTGTCTTCATACATACAAGACAGATCATAAAGCCTTATAAAGCCAATAATTATCCACATGTTGAGTGTAATGATCAGAAAACATCTTTTAAAATAATATTACAATAACTGGTTAAGTGCTTAGATGCGCTAAGTAGATGATTCATCTTTTATCTCATTCTTAGTATAGTGGTGGAAAAAAATTAGACATGATTTTTTTGGACTCTATTAGCACGTTCATATTTTACAGCTCTATAAGGTTACATAATGTACAGCAGCGAACTTCAGCCAATGAAGTGTAACAATTCAATCCTTATCAGCCCCGTATTGTATTTATAGAGTTTATGCAGCGTCAGCCAAGTCTAGGACTTAAAACATTTTCACTTCACTCCGTAAAATTCCTTCGCCAACTCATTTGCGTCAGTCTTTGTCCCATCCCAAGCCAGGAAAAACTCTTACGTTTCTGGCCGGGTTATAGTGGTGCCTTTTCTGCAATTCACTAAATGGATCATAGTAATATGTGGTGTCTGGTTTGGCTTATTTTAATTAACCATACATTTTAAAGGTTCAACCAGGGCTTTAGAATATACCAGGGTACTTTATGCTTTGAATTGAATAATAGAATTCATTGTTAAACTTAATGTTTATTTTATCTATTCACTTTGGTGGACATTTAGGGTTGTTTCACTATGTTCGGCTATTATTAATACTGTCGTTAAACTTTCCCCTCAAGGTAAATCATTGTGGACATTCAACTGTTTTACGAGGTACTGTAGAGTCGATGTTTTATTTTGATAAGATCTTAACTGTTTACAGAAGTGGCTATAAAAATACGTTTTAACAACAGTATATGAAAGTTCCAATTTGTCCAAAACTTCAAAAACGTTATTGTGCTATTTTGTTATTTTTAGCTACTCTGCGTGGGTATAAGTGATACCTTATTGTGGTTTTACAATTGCATTTGGTCAAGAACTTAGCATGTTTCTTAAGCATTTTTATGTATCTTCTTTGGTGAAATGCCTATTCAAATCTTTTGCCCATTTATTATTGGGTTTTTGTCTTATTTTGAGTTGTAAGAGTTCTTTACAGATTTTTTAGGATATAACTATTTGCAAGTTTGTTTCTTCTATATTCTGTAGATTGTTTTTATTTTTTTTATGATATATTTTTGAAGTGAAAAGTTTTATTTGATTGGAAATACATTACTTTGTTGTATTTTTAGGTACAGTTGTTCCAGCACCTTTTGTTGAAAGTCAATCTTTTCTTCTCATATAATTGCATTCCTTTTTATTAAAAATTAACTTGAACATAAATTTAAGTATTTATTTTGCACTCTCAATTCTACGGTAAGCAGAGTCCCATTTCAATTTTCTGCATATGGCTAGCCAGTTATCCTAGCACATAGGCAGGGACAAAGACTTCATGATGAAGGTGCTAAAAGCAATTGGAACAAAAGCAAAATTGACAAATGGGACTAATTAAACTAAAGAGTTTTTGCACAGCAAAAGAAACTGAGTAAACAGACAAGTTACAGAATGAGAGAAAAACTGTGTAAACTATCCATCTGATAAAGGTCTAATATCCAGAGTCTAGAAGAAATTTAAACAAATTAACAGGGGAAAACAGCCCCATTAAAAAGTGGGCAAAGGACGTGAACAGACACTTTTCAAAAGAAGACATACATGAGGTGAACATGCATACTTTTTAAAAAGCTCAGCATTACTGATCATTATAGAAATACAAATCACAACCACAATGAGATATCATCTCATACAAGTCAGAATGTCTATTATTAAAAAGTAAACAAATAACAGATGCTGGTGAAGTTGTGGAGAAAAAGGGGCACTTATATACTGTTGGTGAGAGTATAAATTAGTACAGCCATTGTGGAAGACAGTGTGGTGATTCCTCAAAGACCTAGAGGCAGAAATATCATTTGATTCAAGAATCCCATTACTGGATGTATACCCAAAGGAAATAAATCATTCTATTAATTTTTAAAATACACGCGCATGTATGTTCATTCCAGCACTATTCACAATAGCAAAGACATGGACTTAACCCAAATACCCATCAATGACACACTGGATAAATAAAATGTGGTACATACACTCTATGGAATACTATGCGGCCATAAAAAGGAGCAAGATCATGTCCTTTGCCAGGACATGGATGGAGCTGGAAGCCATTATTCTCAGAAAACTAATGCAGGAACAGAAAACCAAACACCACATTTTCTCACTTATAAGTGGGAGCTAAATGATGAGAACACATGAACACACAGAGGAGAACAACACACACTGGGACCTATCAGAGGGTGGAGGGTGGGAGGAGGGAGAGGATCAGGAAAAATAACTAACAGGTACTAGGCTTAATACTGGGTGATAAAATAATCCATACAGCCACCCCCCATGACACACATTTCCCTATGTAACAAACCTGCACATCCTGCACATGGACCCCTGAACTTAAATAAAACTTAAAAAAATAAAGATTACACATGGGATTTTGATAGTGATTGTAATGACTCTAGAGAACAATGTTGGGGACAATTGCGATCTCACCAATGCTGAGTCTTCTAATCCATGAACATAAAATGCTTCTCTTTTTATTTAAGTCTTTTAAAATTTATCTCAGCATGTATGGTGGTTTTCAGTATACAGATATTGCACTTCTTTTGTTAAATTTATTCCTAAGTATTTTATTTTTTGGATGCTGCTGTAAATGAAACTCTGTTCCTAATTTTATTTTTTAGTTGTTCAATGCTAATATATATATATACACACACACATATTATATGTGTGTATATGTTTATGTTTATATGAACAATTGATTTTCTTTATTGATCATTTCTCTTTTGACATAGCTAAACCAGCTTATTAATTCTTGAAGTGTCGTGGGTGTGATTTTAGGATTTTCTGCATATAGTATTTTTGTCATCTATAAACAAAAGAAGTTTAATTTATTTTTTTAAAACTTCATGCCTTTATTTTTTCTTATTACACTGGCTAGAACCTACAGCACAATGTTAAATAGAGATGGTGTGGGCCGGGTGTGGTGGCTCACGCCTGTAATCCCAGCACTTTGTGAGGCCAAGGTGGGCAGATCACGAGGTCAGGAGGTCGAGACCATCCTGGCTAACACGGTGAAACCCCGTCTCTACTAAAAATACAAAAAATTAGCCAGGCATGGTGACTCCTCAGCTACTCAGGAGGCTGTGGCAGGAGAATGGCATGAACCCGAGAGGTGGAGGTTGCAGTGAGCCGAGACTGCGCCACTGCATTCCAGCCTGGGCGACAGAGTGAGACTCTGTCTCAAAAAAAAAATAGAGATGGTGTGGGAGTGAGCATAATTTCCTTTTTCCTCATCCTAAGAATAAAATACTTATTCTTTTATTATTGACTCTAATGATAACTATATGGTTTTCTTAGAAGACATTTTTTAGGTGAGGAGAAATCTTTTCTGTTCCTAATGTCTCTAGATCTTTTGATCAGGAATTGTGATGAACATTATCAAATGGTTGTTGTGCATCTATTAAAAATAATCATGTTTTCATCTTTCTAACTTTGTAAAAACGCCCGAGTTATCTTCCAATGTAGCTGTACCATTTCATACCCAGCAGCAATTAATGAAAGTTCCTATTGTGCCATGTCATCAGCAGCAATTAGTACTGTCAGGTTGTTTTTTTTTTTGGTTTGTATTTTAGTCATTCTTATGAATATGTGATGTTATATCATTGTTGATTTAGTTTGCAATTCACTAATAACAAATGATGTTGTGCTTCTTTTCATATGCTTATTTGCCATCTCTTTAATTTGCCACCTCTTTAACTTTGGTGAGGTGTGGCGTCAGAT
>NW_016811502.1:20506-30336 GCF_001698545.2 Rhinopithecus bieti | reverse complement strand
AAGAGAGAGAGAGAAAGAGAAAGAGAAAGAGAGAAAGAGAGAAAGAGAGAAAGAGAGAAAGAAAGAAAGAAAGAAAGAAAGAAAGAAAGAAAGAAAGAAAGAAAGAAAGAAAGAAAGAAAAAGAAAGAAGGAAGGAAGGAAGGAAGGAAGGAAGGAAGGAAGGAAGGAAGGAAGGAAAGAAAGAAAGAAAAACTGATTTGCTTTGGTCCTGTTCTTAGGGCCAAGTCATTTAGGTTTTTTTCCCATTAAGTATGATGTTAACTATGGAGTTGTTTTACACGTGTTTCTTCCTGTTAACAATTTATTGTCTCTCAATTCCAAATTTATCCCTCTGAGATGGCCCTATGATAATGGAGTAGAATATTATAAAAATTTCTCTTTTGCAACTGGCAGATGTTAAATTGTCAGTATAGTGCAACGATATGCTGGGTTTAACCTGTACCAACTAGCTATGTTTAAATATTTGTTCCACTTGTCCTTGTAACTTTTTCTTTGTTTTCTGCCTACTTTTTGATAAAATATTTATTGTGAATTCCATTTTATGTTTATTGATTTTATTTTTCAAATAATGTTTGCCCTGGTGTTTACAATGTATATTTCTTATTAATCTTACACTATGTGCTCATATTACTATACTACTTTATACTTTATACTGCAAAGTAAAAGGTATACTACCAATTCTCTCCTTCCATTTTTGTGCTATTCTTTTATTCATTTTATTTTACATATAATATAAACATATAATGCATTGCTTCTGTTTTGCTTTAGACAGTCAATTGTGTTTTTAAACAATTAGAAGTGATAAGAAAATTATTATGTTCTTCATAGTCATTATACCATTTCTAGTGCCCTTCATTTAGGGTAGATGGAATTTCATGCCTGATGAATTTCCTTTTAACACTTCTTATAGTGCAGCTTGGCTGGCAGTTAATTCTCTAAAATTTTATTCCTAAAAAATTTTTATTTTATCCTCATTTCTACTGTTTCAAATTTACATACAGTAAAATTCATTATTGGTTTACAGTTTTAGCTGTCTTGACAAATGCATAGAGTCCTGTATACATGACCACAATCAAGATATAGGACAGTTCCATAACTGCAAACCATTCCCTGTTGTGGCCCTTTTACAGTAAAACTCTGGGAATCACTAATCTGCTCTCAGTTCCTATAGATATGTCCTTTTCAGACCACCAGATAAGTGGAATCATACCAATGATTTTACTGCCAATAATATTCCATTACATGAATGTTTCACAGTTTGTTAATCCATTACTGCTTGAAGGACATTCAGGTTGTTTAGAGTTATTAGTGATTAGGAATAAAGGTCCTGTAAATGATCACACGCAGGTTTGTGTATGAATGAGTTTTCTTTTTTTTTATGAAAAAAATTTATTTTATTATGATTTTTTATTATACTTTAAGTTCTAGAGTACATGTGCACAACGTGCAGGTTTGTTACATATGTAAACATGTGCCATGTTGTGCTGCACCCATTAACTCGTCATTTACATTAGATATATCTCCTAATGCTATCCCTCCCCCCTACCCCTCCCCACAATAGGACCCGGTGTGTGATGTTCCCCTTCCTGTGTCCAAGTGATCTCATTGTTCAATTCCCACCTATGAGTGAGAACAAGAATTGCTGGGTCATATGGAAAGTATATATTTAACTTTATAAGGAACTGCTAAATTGTTTTCCAAAGTGGCTATACAAGTTTGCATTTCTCATCATCAAGGCAAAAATATTACAGTTGCTCGATATCAATATCTTTACAAGCATTTGAATTTTCCATGTGTGTTTTTTTAGTTACTCTAATGAATATGAAGTGATACTTAATTGTGGTTTTAGTATGCACTTCCGTAATGACTAATAATGTTGGGCAAAGTTTCATGTGCTTATTAACCATCTGTACATCTTCTCTAGTGACTGAATATTTATATCCTTTGCCCTCTGTATTATTTGGTTATTTTCCTATCTTTGAGATTTAAGTTATTTAAGAGTTGTTTTCATATTATGGATATATTTTGGTGTTTTATATTTTGACAAATACATGATTTACAAATATTTTCTTTGAGTCTGTAGTTCATCATTTTATCCCCTTAAAAGTTATTTTTCAGAGAGGGAACATTTTATGTTTGAGAATGTCTAATTTATAATTTTTGTTTTTGTGGCTTATGATTTGATTGTCATATCTACTAATTATTTGCCTAAACTAAGGTCACAAAGATTTTCTCCTAGGTTTTATATTAGGAGTTTGATAGTTCTTAATTTTGTAATGAGGTCTATTTTCTGTTTAGAGTTAATTTTTTATAAAGTGTGTGGTATAGTTCATTTTTAAAATTTATGGATGACTGAATCTTTCAGCATTGTTTGTTGTAAAGACTATCCTGCCGTAATTGAATTGCCTTTTCACCCTGTCACGAATTAGTTGGCTACATTTGTTTAGGTATATTTCTGGACTACATAGTCTGTTTTATAGTCTATATGCCTGTGAATTTGCAAATGCCAGACTGCCTTGATTATTGTAATTTTATTGAAAGATTTATTGAAATATTTCCTCCAAATTGATTAGAATTTCTATAATCAGTTTGTCATCTATTTTTAAAAATCATGCTGGCAGTTCAATTGGGCTCATATTTAATCTATACATTAATTTGGGGAGACTTGTCCTCTTAACAATATTGAATTTTCCAATCTATGAACAATGGACATGGTCCTAGTTAGCCTTAATCTTAAATGTACCTTGTGCCCACTGACTCTCAAGAGTGGGATTGCACGGTGATTTTACCCCTCCCATGGTGGTTAGAGCCTTCTAATGGGATCAACCCTTGCCTCTCCCCTAAGATAAATAGTGTTATGATTTATCTTAACATAATAGTTGTTATGATCCCTTCCTCTAGCCACAACGGGGCTACTTATGACTTGAAAACATCAGGGTTTGCTGTCTTTTCCCCAAAAGCTTAAGGCTTCTGTTCCCTAGTCGGGGATTAAGAAGGTTCCAGGTGTTCCTTTGTCCCTTTGCCTCGGCAGATGTTTCTCCCTTCCCCTACGTCTGTACCATACAGAAGACTTTTTCAGATCTCCTTCCCTGGCTCTAATCTTTCTTTTGAGCTACCATTGTGCAAAAGAGCCTGTGAATGAATGAGGACAATTCCCTCTTGGTTCTGTGCCATCCAAGTGTTGTACATCGCACTTGTCGTTTTTCATCTTTACCAAATGATTACCAAGTTCAGCAGAATTCTTCATAGTAACTTTATGGTGACATATGTCTTTTATTCCCAGGCTCTGCCCCAGATAAGCAAGTGCATGTTTTCTGTTTCTCCTTGAATGCTGTTTTCCTGTAGTTTTAACGTTAGTTGGGTGCTCTGAGATCTCAGCTATCGAGATGGGTAAAGGAGAAATTATGATTTTGTAGATTAACCAGCTTTTCCTTTCATTCATTTGGGGTTGACACTTTGTCCAGCTTTCTACATCCTAAGCAGTAGGTGATATATTCAATTATATTTTAAAGAAATTTTAAAAATGAAATATCTCACTGATGATTTTATATGGATTACATGCTGAAATGGCAATATTATGGATATATGGGGTTAAATAAATTATATTATTAAAATGGAGAAAATAAGAATGGGACAAAAGACATTTACCCATATATTTCCAATTTCTCAATCTTTTCACTTTTGATTGAAATTTTCCATCTGATGTAATATTCTTTGGCTTAAAAAGTTTCCTTCAACTTTTTCTCTCTTGCAAGTCTGTTGGTCGTAGATTTTCTCTGCTTTATTTTCCTGACTACATTCGTTTCATCTTCACTTGTAAGGATATTTTTGGTAGAGATATAATTAAAACATTTAAATATTTTATTCCATAGTCTTCTGGTTTGCATTGTTTCTGATGAACACTCAGCTATAGTTATTAAGGTTGTTTTCTTTATATAATGCATCTTTTTTCTTTGGTTGCTTTAATTATTTTGATTTCTATTACTGATTTTCAGCAATTTGATTGTTATGTGTCCTGGTGTAGTTTTATTTTTAAGTTATCCTGCTTGGGTTAGGTTTCTTGATCTTCCTGGATATGGATTCATATTTTTTTCATCAACATTGAAACATTTATAACTTTATTTCTTGAAATGTTTTTCTCTGCCACTATACCTCATTTCTCTCCCACTGGCATATCAATAACACATATATAGACTACCTGATCCTTTCACACTATTCACTGAGTCTCTTTAGGCTTTATAGCTTTAATCTTTGTGTCTCAGTTTGAATAACTTTTACTGCCTTGTATTCATAATTAGATTTTCTGTCTACATTCCTAATCTTATGAAAGTCATTAATGAATTTTAGTTTTGGTATTCTATTTTCATTTCTGAAATTTCTCTTTAATTACTTTTTATATTTTCTTCATATGAATTGAGATTCCCTCATTATCTTGGTGATTAATCTTTAAAACTTTGACTACATAATATTGTTTCAATATCTTATGTACTAATTTCATAATTTGTCATTTTTTTCATTCTATTTATATTATCTTTGTGCTGGTTATGAGATACATTTGTCCTGCTTTAGCATATATCTAAAAATTTTGGTCATGTACTGGGCATTATGAAATCTATATTGTTGACTGGATTTTCTTGTCTCCTGCAGCATGGTATAGCATTTGTTTATGTGTTGTTCTGGCAGGCAGTTAATCTACATGCAGATCTGTTTGGTTTATCTTTGGCTATAGGCGTTATTAGGGTGGGTTTTAAGTACCCTTCGCTCTAATGCTTCATTAGTTGTGTTCCTCAGAGTCTAGTCTTTCTGGAGTATATACTGTATATCCAGGGTGTTTAATAAGATTTGCCACTTAAATTTAACAGGTTTAAAGTTATGTGAGCATTTGTAGATATTCAGTTCACAATTTCCAAGTAAATGATTTTCCTGGATGTTCCCCAGGAGTGTTTTGCTCAACCATGTGGAATATCACCCACAGGGATGTGCAACAGGGATAGTACTCAGCCAAACAATTTAGAAGACCCCAAAAGCATATTTCTGGATCTCTTTTCCTGCACAGCTCCCTTTTCTCTAGTACCTTGTATCACAATATCAACCAGCTTAGTAGCATTGGATTTAACCTCTGCATCTCCAGTTCATTTCGTTCTACATATGGTGTTCTAGATTCCCCTCCCTTTGCTACAGTCCAAAAAAATTTACCCAGGCAGAATGTCTGGGAGGATATTTGGGTCACATAATTTTTATCTTATCGGGGATCACAATCATATGCTGTCTATTGTGCAACAATCGATAACAGTTATCTTCTATAGCTCATGCAGTGTTATAGCCATTTATGATAGCAAAACTAGGTCAGTGCCAGTTACTTCATTATGGAGTGAAAATACTAGCTTTAAGTTTAAGTTTCTGTAAGCAATGAAGTTTATTTTTTTCAACCACTAATGGGATTTTCACATGTCTATTTCCAATACCTTAAAGGCATTTATTTTCTATGTAGATGATATCATTTTAAACATGTAATTATTTCCTGATTTTTAATTTCCTTATCATTTTAACAAGTTTGTATTTGTAAATATTTTAGACAAACAAGAAGGAAATTCAGGAGAGTCAACTATTAACTTGTAGAATGGAGGAGGTTTCTTGGTAAGACAACTAATCAATAAGTTATCAGGATTGTTATTGTCATGCAGCTGAATCTGTGCACTGTAGACACTCAAGCACAATTTAATTCACATTTAATTATGGAGCATCTTTAAACAGAAAATATTACTGTTTTGTATTCCATAACTACATATAGTACTTTAGAAAAAAGATCAATCAGAAAATCATACAATGTATTGATGATATTGCTGTACCCGCTCGTTGGAGCAAACTTTCATCAGTACTCTCTGGAACTGCTGTGTCAAACTGGGGATAAGATTATAAAAAGAATCAATATAATTCTTGGTATCCTCATACATAGATGAGCACATTACGCATCTTTTCTACCAGTGTAATTAAAATAGACTCAACTGCAGAAAATATTGATGTTTATTTTGTATATGAGAAACTAGAAATACATCCTCCATTTTAGACATGCTATATCTTCAGAACTGAATAGACCTTCAGTGACAAAATGGAACTGAGGACTAGTAGGAAGGTAAAATGTTTTATTATTTCATTTGGTCTATCTTGACTGAGGAAAATTCCTGAAAGTCTTCCAGAGTCATATAAAGTATATGAACATGGAATTCATGTAAATCTGGATTCAAATCTTGGCTCCAGGTTATATCTCTGGGCACAGTTAGCCTTTAAGCTTGAGTTCACTCATCTGGAAGAACATAACATCTAAATCGTAAAAGTATTGTAAGGGTTATATAATGTTTGTAAAGTTTGCTATATATGTATATATACTTTTAAATGCGTATTTTCAACATAATTTTCATAATCTTTTGAAAACATTTGTCTGATAATTGTAGTGTATGAATAATCACTGGGTCTGTTTCTATTGGCTGCATTTTCTCTTTACTACAGGTCTCATTTTGTATTTTCACATTTTGTAACTTTTAATTGTTTCACTTATTTTTTCTAAAAGATTAGAAGATCAAATAATATATCTATAGTGTTGTATGTTGGATATTATATAAATATTATTTTAATGTAATCAGACAATAAGCATTATATATTATATAGTACACATTATATATATTATTAAATACACACTATTTGCTACATGTATCATGTATTCAATATACAAACACACATACATACATCTGCACATTTTTTTTCTTGATTGTACATGTCCCATCTACTTTTAGACAACTAGAGGAAGCAACTGATCAGACTGAGCCAATCAGAAGTTGAGTGGGGCAGGTTTGCCACCTTAATCTTTTTAGAAAGTGCTTGATATTAAAGTACTGTAAGTCTGAGCCTAGCTCTTTTGTTTCAGAGCTAAAACCCAGACTTTCCATGTCACCACAGAGCTGATATATTTCGTTATATCAGAAATTAAATTAAGTGTATATGTAGTGGTTTCTTTGGTTAAACATAGTTCATCTCTCGCTTCTTATTCTACGAAAGTGAGGTCAGGATTTTCCCCCTGGTTGGGCCCTGCAAGTACATAAAGACTCTGGGCTTCAGACCTGGCACATCTCAGTTTTCCTAGATCTTAAAACTGAAAAATTATCAGAACTACTTGTTGCAAATGATTATCTTTGCATTTCAGTTTCCTCCTGGTTAAAAACCCACATTTCAGGCTATAGCTTAATCAGATATTTGGCTGGTTTCTTCTCTTCCTGGCTATTACTGCTCATCTCTGGCAGATTTTTCCCTCTGCCTGTCTGGCCCCAGTTTAGCAATTTTTCCAAAGGCATTCAAGAACACTCTTTCCTTTGACAACTTAAGGAGGGGCCAATCCTCTGGAGTTTACCTAATTTATATGTATTTGTGTCTTAGCTCTCCAATGGCTTTAGAGGAAAATGGATTATTTAGTGATTTAAAAATTATTATTATTTCTGCAGGAAATGAGAGGTCTGTCACATTTTCTTCATTTAAGGAAATGAAAGACTTTCTTATATGTTTTCTCCCTGGAAACTTTTTTCTCACAATCTTCAAAACATTCCGTTAAAAATGTTAACGTGTGAACCCCGAATATCTGAGACAGGTCTCAATTTAATTTAGAAATTTTATTTTGCCAAGGTTGAGGACGTGTGTGTGATCCAGTCTCAAGAGGTCCTAACGACATGTGCCCGAGGTGGTCAGAGCACAGCTTGGTTTTATACATTTTAGGGACACAGGAAACCTCAATCAACATATGTAAGATAAACATTGATTTGGTACACAAAGGTGGGACAACTCGAAGCAAATGTGCAACAACTCGAAGCAGGGAGGGTCTTCCAGGTCATAGGTAGGTAAGAGACAAACGGTTGTATTCTTCTAAGTTTCTGATTAGCCTCTCCAAAGGAGGCAATCAGATACGCATTTATCTCATTGAGCAGAGGGGTGACTGAATAGAGTGGGAGGCAGGTTTGCCGTGAGTGAGCATTTCTCAGCTTGACTTTTCCCTTTAGCTCAGTGATTTGGGGCCCCAAGATTTATTTTCTTTCACTCATGTAACCATTCAGATTTTTGAGATATTCAAATATTGGCCCTCATATTAACCATACAAATTAGAATTATGCCTTTGCAAAACTTTTTTTTTAAAGTCAGATAAAGTCACTCAGTGTCTCCTAGATGTTTTCAGCAAAGGAGCTCAGGGGAACTAATTTTGACCTTAAAAGGCAGAAGATTTTGCCTGCTTTGTTAAAAAAGTGACATTAACTTTCCACGCTCCTATCCCTGCATTAGAAAACAAGTAAGACAGACGATGTGAGCTTGTGCCTCAGTGGATCTTACATTTGTAATTAAAGTCCGCATTGAGTGTCAGTGCTTTTCTTAATAATATACTTTTAGAATGCCTTATTTCACTTTTGTTTCAGACTTATAAGGCTGATTTATCCAAGTGAATAATAATTCACTCTTAAATTTAAAATAACATATTATTATGTAAATAAATTAAATTTAAAATTATTATTACTATTCTAAAATAAATGAACAGACATGTCACCTTGCCTTACCATTTGATAAGCAATATCAGTGTGCATATTGTGATCTTTTGAATTGAGTTCCAAAATGTCATTATTTTTCTAAGAGGATAATCTCTTTATTAAAATTACAATCTCTTCAGTGATTCAATAATGTTCATATTTGAATGTAAGAGGAACATTGGTCAAAATAAGGAAAATGCAGGGATTCCATAGAATGTAGATGATGTATTTTACTCATAAAATATGGCTCAAATTGTTTAGCTTCTAGTTTATCCATAGTGTTCATGCCACATGCCGTAGCACGCTGTGCCTTATTTCAGTCACAGCCCTTGGGGACAGTTCCAACTTCCCTTGCAGCTGTAGCATTTGGATTCAAGTGAATAAAAAAAAAAAGTATATATTTTTTCATTTTGACCTAGGGCCTCTTCTTCCAGGAAACTTATTTTGAAAGCACACTAGATAATGCAGATTTGAGGGTATGTTTGGGAGTATGTTAATGACCCTCAGAACAGCCTTCAACCGAAGGAGGATGGGATGTAAAATTCTGTAACCTTATGGGATTAATACCATAGCCTTCCATTTTCCAGGTGGTAATTCTCGGTGGCATTCTTTACCCTTCTCAGTGACCCCATCTAAATTAAACCCTCAGTAGCAAACCCAATAATGCATGTTTATATTAGCTTTACTTTTTTACCTGTCTCTTGCTTTCTCTCCTGATTTTTAGCATCACTCCTCAAATAAAATTCTTGTTGTAAAATTTATGTCCTAGGCTCTGATTTTAAGGGGGCCCAAACATGAGACTAACATTATAAAAGTATAGAATTTAAATATCCACTCACGCTAATACAAGTCATATGCTATATACTAGCATCATTGAAATTTTATGTGTAACAAAGAGGAGTTTATATAAAATTTATGAATCTCATATACATATATAAGGCACAGGTTAATTTATTTAATACGTTCATTATTCTTGTGTGCCAGATACTGCACTATGGACTTGCATTTTGATATTATAGAAAAACTTAACACATGGGAAATGATTGAAAAATCTTAAATAATTGCTCAAGCAATAGTTAAATAAGTTATAATAAATTGTTTTCTGAGGCCCCTTTTATGGTTGGTACTTTATAATTTAGTAATTTGTGGGCAGGTGTTGTGTGTATGTTTTTCTTGATTTGGATATTTTCTATTTGCCTGTATAGCCACTCTCAACACTTCTCCATTAAGCTTTTTCTTTTATTTTCTTTTTTTTTTTTTTTTTTTTTTTTT
>NW_016811502.1:17167-19412 GCF_001698545.2 Rhinopithecus bieti | reverse complement strand
ATACAAAAATTAGCCAGGCATGGTGGCGGACGCCTGTAGTCCCAGCTATTTGAGGGGCTGAGGTGGGAGGATCACCTGAGCCCAGGAGGCAAAGGTTGCAGTGAGCCAATATCATGCCACTGTGCCCCAGCCTGGGCAACAGAACGAGACTCCATCTCAAAAAAAAAAAAAAAAAAGAAAAGAAAGAAAAAAAAAGTACCAAAATTAAAACAATTCTTCACTTTGCTTTAGTTATTCTCCATAACGTATACTTTAATGTAACATAGGAGATAGTTACATGTTTTTGACATTGTCTGCACATCTCTGGTTTCTTATATTTTTACCATTTTTCTGTAAACCCTCATTGACAGCATCCTCTAACTTCAAAATACTAAGTTTAAAAGCAATACGAGGAACTACTCAGATTAAAAAACCCAGGATGTCAGCAAGATGGCAGAATAGGAGATTCCACCCATTGCCCCCTCACAGAAATACCCATATAAGCAGCCATCCATGCATGACAATATCTTCTTCAGGGCTCTAGATTCCAGGCAAGAGATTGCAGCAATAGGGCAGAGCACCAAAATGAGAAAAAACCCATTGAAGAGGATAGGAAGGACAGTTTCACTCTATTGAAGTCACCTCTTCCACAAGTTGTCTCATTGCAGGGCTGACAGAGATCTCCTTCCCCAGAGAGCTCCCCATGGGGAATAGAGAGTGAAGTGCGCATTCAACTTTACCATGGACTCAGGTTCCAGGTCCAACCCAGTGGATTCCAACATTAGGCTGACCCGTGTGGATGTAGGTTTCAGGATCACACCAGTGATCCCTGGAGTCAAAATAATATTTATAGACTTAGGGTCCAGGACTGTCCTAGTGCTAGGCTGTCCCCTTCAGTCCCAGGTTCCAGGTCCACTCCAGCGAGCTCCCTTGGATCAAGGCTCCAGGATTGGCCCAGCATCAGGAAACAGTGTGGACAACAGTTTGAACAAAAGTGTGAACAAATAGACCTAACACAAATGTACAGTATATTCCATCCAACAAAAGCCAAATCCACATTCTTCTCAAGTAGACATGGAACATTCCCCAGGATAGATCATATATTAGGCCATGAAACAAGTCTTAACATATTTAAGAAACTGAAATAATAGTAAGTATCTTTTCCAACCATAGTGGCATAAAAGTAGAAATCTATAACAGGAGTAAGTTAGAAAATTCGCAATATATGGAAATTTAAAAACAGAGATAAACAGTGGATCAAGAAGAAATCAAAAACAAAATTTAAGTGTAGCATGATATAAATACAATTGATAACACAACATACTAAAACTTAGGGTATGCAGCAAAGGCAGTTCTAAGATAGAAGTTTATAGTGGTAAATGGCTAAATTAAGAAAAATCAAAGAACTCAAACAACCTAACTTTACAACTCAAGGAATTAGGAAAAAAATACACACTAAGCTCAAAGATAACAGAGGAAGAAAATAATTTTAAAATGTGGTATATGCATACAGCGACATATTGTTCAGCCTTAAAATCAAGAAAAACTGGCTGGGCACGGTGGCTCACGCCTGTAATCCCAGCATTTTGGGAGGCTGAGGTGGGTAGATCATGAGGTCACGAGATTGAGACCATCCTGGCCAACATGGTGAAACTCCGTCTCTACTAAAAATGCAAAAAGATTAGCCGGGCGTGGTGGTGGGCGTGGTAGCGGGCGCCTGTAGTCCCAGCTACTGGGGAGGCTGAGGCAGGAGAATGGTGTGAACACGGGAGGCGGAGCTTGCAGTGAGCCGAGATCACGTCACTGCACTCCAGCCTGGGTGACAGAGTGAGACTCCATCTCAAAAAATAAATAAATAAATACATAAATAAAAATAAAATTAAAAAAAATGAAGAAAAACATAACATTTGTTACAACATGGATGCATCTTGATGACATTATGCTAAGTAAAATAGGCCAAACACAGAAAGACAAATACTGTATAATCACACTTATATTTTGAATCTAAAATAGTCAAACTTACAGAAGTAGAGAGTAGAAGGTGATTGCCAGAAGCTGGTGGGAGGGGAAAATGGAGAGATGTTAGTCAAAGGATACACTGTTTCAGTTATACAAGATAAATGCACTCTGGGAATCTACTATACAGTCAGGTGCTTACAGCAAACGATACTGTATCCTATATTTACAATTTTCTAAAAGATGTTATGCTAAGTGTTCTTACCCCAAAAAAAAAAAAAAAAAAAAAAAAAAAAATTTAAAAAAAGAG
>NW_016811502.1:6615-12636 GCF_001698545.2 Rhinopithecus bieti | reverse complement strand
TGTAGGCATGGGCCTAAATATAGTTAGCTTGAAGGTAATTAGAATTAAAGAATATACCTAACACATGAAGGTGACTTTTTTTTTTTTTTTTTTTTTTAATAACTCTGGTTTTCACAGGAAGAAAGATGGTGCAGAGCCTAAATAAGAAAGTAAACATTTTGGTTTAGGAAAAGAACATTAAATGTTTTAATATATAGGAAAGAGACATTAGAGATAAAGGAGAAAGAGAAAACTGAAATGTCAACCCACTACATAGGTATAAAAGGATGAAATTCAGAGGAAAAGAGGAGATACTTATGAAAAAAGAAAGGAGACAAATATGCAATTCCACTGCTGCATATTTTTTGGTAGATGTTCTGGAGACTAGCTTGGGCATAAGAGTGGAGAAAGAAAGCATTTACATAGATTCAAAGAAAATATTTTGCTGATTCATGAAACAAAAGGACACATGGTCAAAGAGTGGAGGATAATAATAATAAATAATAGATTATATGTCTAATATAGATAGGTGAGAAACTGCAGGGAGGAGGATAGGAAGAGGCTTCCTACGACAAAATGATGAGATCTAGTATAGGCAATCTGGAGTTAAAGTGTAAAATTACTGGAATGGTAAGCAGTTATGACATATAGCATAATGTATTAGAATTGAAGACTTTAGAGGATGAACAGTTCCAAGAGATTATAAGGGTTAGGGTGTGATCATATATTCTGGTGGATGAAATTTAGAGAAACAAATCATCCTCGGTGAAAACGAGTTCAAATAAGTGTAAAGCCAGGGTATTACGTAAGCTTTCAACATGGACATCCAATTCCTTGGATGACCGCAAATCTTGAGGTAGAAAAAAAGACTGTGAGTAAATTGCTCGTCTTCAATAGAGATGGAATAATGGCCAGAATGTTGGTAGGTGAACACAGCAAGAAGAAATATAGGATGGTATTGCCAGATGGTGCTATTCTCAAAGGAGAAATTTTGTTTATTCAACTAAAGAGCTTTTATTGAGCTCTCACTGTATGACAAGGGTAGGCATTTGGGATCTAAATCTGTGTAAGATGTTCACTAAACTTTGAAGATTCTAGAAGATGAGTGACCAGGCTCTATTTTTTTTTAAAAAAGCTTATTTTGCACAAATATGGAAGAGAAAGAATTTGGATGCAGCAGCATAAAATTCCTACCTCATCTCCCAACTCCAAGTTAAAGTGTGAGAAAATAAATAATTTACACACAAAAGACAATCAGAGGAAGAAAAAACACAAGAAACAAAGAACTACATTGTTCTGGAGGAAATCCAGGAATTGATCTGTGAGCAGGTTGAGAATGTAAAAGTTTCAGTAGGTGTTGCAGAGGATGCAAATGACTAACACCAGTGACCTGTGATTATAACATCTAATATATACGTGTCAACTACCATCAGCCACAATAATGTTGCGTAACAAACAACCATAAATCCTTGTGACATTTGAGTGTAAAAAGTAGAGGTTCGTCTTCAAAGACTTCCCTCCCCATCTAATTAAGAATAAATAGTAACTTCTCTTAGAAGTAAAATTTATTCAAAGACCTGTGCTAACCTTCTTAAATATCTGCTAGCCGTAATAAAGAAATCAATGTACTTTACGTTCTTAGCTCTCACAATTTAGCCTCAATATTTGTCCTGGCATGCTTATACTGGTCCAAGCAAGTATTAGGTCATAGCCTGTTCCTCTTTTTTATTTGAAGGTTTATCATCATTCCACAAGTTACTTCTCCTTCCTTTGTTCTCCTCTGCGTTTGCCTCTTTTAAAAAGTTCTAAGTTGCTAGCCAGTCAGGACAAATACAGAATGTGAGGTCCCGTTCCAGCCAATGGAAACCGGACACAGCAGTAGGGTGGACGCATCAGGTTATAAATGACCCTGTCTCCTTTGTTCGGTGTAATCTCGTGGCAAAACTGCTGGCAAATGTACCGTTTCTGCAGAAAGTATAAAAATGGCCTTGCTGAGAAATTAAATTTATGTTCAAGTGCTATTTCTTTATGGCACCAGGGAACAAGCATTTCAAACATGAGGATCATTTCATCAGCTCACTAATTTGCAGGGTTCAGCGGAACTGGGATAGGCTTAACTAATGTTAGGCTTACTCATACATCTGGGAGTCAGCTGGCTGTGGCGGATCTAGAATTTTGGGGGCAGAAATGACTCGAATTACTCAGCTGTGTTCCATGCATGTCATCCTTTATCAAGATATCCTGCACATGTTCTCATGACAGGAAATCCAGAGCAAGCACGTCAAATAGCAATTTTCAAGCCTCTGCTGGTGTCAAATTTGCAAACATCTCATTGGCTAAAGCAAGTTGCAAGTCCAATCCCAAAGTCAAATGCAAAGGCTGAAAGGGCATTAAAAATGGATTATCAGTTATCTTCTTTGGTTGAAGCCTGCTGTTAATAAAGTTGATTGGACAGTTAAGTAACTGGTTCTACTGGTTCTCGCCTGCCATGGATTCATACTGTGACCTTGGAAAGTGGTTTTCCTGCTTTGGGTCTCATTCTTCTCTGGCAATACACACACACACACACACACACACACACACACACACACACACGCGAACACACTCCATAGCAAATTTCATAAATTTGTGTATGTGTGCGTATGTGTAATATGACTAAAACTTGTGATCTCAGGAAGGCAGAATTAATCTAAAATTTGTCTATACAATGAAAGTATTTTTATAATAGATGGAATGTAAGATATTTTAACTGGTAAGCAATAGGTGGCCAAATAAATGTCCTTAGTAGTCTTAAGCTACTGTTACTGAAGTTTGTGTCATTTAGAAAGAAAAAGTAATTGAGTAAATAAGTAGGTTATGCTAGTTCCCTGTGGAGAAGTGATCTTCTAACAAATGGATCCTCTGGAAATAATAGCTATAAAGCCAAGATTAGTTATTCCAAAATAACTACTTGAGTACTCTAGGGATTGAAGAGAGGCAAGAAGATATTGGAGGAGAATCAAAACATAGAACAAGCTATTGGCATAAAATGAATTGTCTGGTGTGTATGTGCTTGCATGTGTATGCATGGTTTGCCTTCAGGGTGAATGTATTCAATAAAACTCAAAAAGAAATCTGTTTGGAGGAAGCAGAGGAAGGAGCCTGAGATAAGCAAGTTGCTGGATACCTTAGAGTAGAACCCTGGGGGATAGTACCAGAGAAGGTGAATACCTAAGTATGTGTTTAAACTAAAGTTTCTGGATGAATCCTGAACCACACACACCTCATGCAACCTAAAAGCCATTTGAAGCCATTGTTTAAAAATAAAACTAAACTGAGATCTGAGCCCAGGCATGACAGTTTGCAGTTTGAGTCTAACCAAGTTAATTGCACATTAATTAAAAAATATCAACAGTCTTCAAAATAAGAACAGAATGCTGTTTCCACATCACAGTAGGCACAATAAGGATAAAATACAAAATCACCTGACATCCCCAAATCAGGAAAATGTGATCTAGCCTCAGAGAAAACCCAGGTATTGGATTTATTATACAGGACTTTAAAGTAGCTATTGTAATTATGTTCAGTGAGTTAAAGGAAAATATATGAATAAAGAATGTCAATGTAGAAAATATCAGTAGAGAAAAATATAAAGGGAATCAAATATAAATTTATAACTGAAAAATATCATATCTGCAGTTTTAAAAAATTAATGGATTGACCTAATAGCAGCAAAGAAATGATAAAGGAACAAGTCAGTGAACATCAAGACAAAAATAAACAGAAATCATCTATCCCAAAGGAGAGAGAGAAAAAATGTTGAAAAAGTAAAGAAAGGTCAGAGAACTTCAGGGGAATTTCAAATGTTATAACATATGGGAAATTGGAGTCCCAAATGGAGAAGAGATATGAGGACAGAAAACATATATCTTAGAAGGAACAATGGTTAAAAACTTCCCAAATGTGGTAAAAGACATACATTCACAGATTTGAGAAGTTCAATGGACTCTTAAGAGAATAAATTTCTAAAATTCCATGTCTAGTCATATAACAGTGAAACAAAAGAGAAAGAGAAAGCAAATTGTAAAACTAACCACAAAGAAAAGATAAATTGTATTTAGGAAAATCGTGATTCAAATGCCTAAGTAGTGTTCATTGAAAACTTTGAAAGTCCAAGACTGCAATGACATAGTAAAAGTATAAAAGAAAAATAAGTCAACCTACAATTATATTTCCGATGAAAACATCCTTTAATAATGAAGTTAAAATAAAGATATTTTTAGATAATGTAAGCTAAGTGAATTTATTGCTACTATGCCATACTACAAGAAATGCTAAAGGAAGATCATCATGTTGAATAAATTGACTCTAGAGAGTAATGTGGAGCTTCACATATGAGGGAAGAGCATTAGAAATAATAAATATGTAGATACATGTAAGTTGATATTTTCCTTATAATTTCTTTTGATAAAATGCACTACTGTTTAAATAAAAAATCATAACATTGTCCAGTGGGATTAATTATGTATGTAAATGTAATACCTATGACAACTATCATCATAATATATTGCACAATATGCACAATAAAGTTATAATATTTGCAACACTATGTGAGACAAAGAACCAGAATACATAATCATTACAACTCATTACAAGAATATAAACAACCTAATCGAATAATTAAAAAAATTTAAACAGACCCTGTACCAAAGAAGATATTCAGATGACAAAATGCTCATGAAGAAATGCTCAACATCATTATTTCTTAGTGAAATGAAACAAACTATAATGAGATAACAGTACACACCCTTAAAAATGGCTGAAATTAAAATATAGATAAAACTAAGTGATGGCAAGTATGCAGACCAACTAGATTTCTCAAATACTTCTGTAGAAACTGCCAAATGATATGGCTACTTTGAAAACAGTTTTCAGTTTTAAAAAATGTCAAAACACATATATTTAAACAAAAAAATGACCCAGCCCTATCTCACTCCTAGGTATTAACTCAGGAGAATACAAGTTGATGATCATACAAAGACCGGTTTGTGAATGTGGACAGCAACTGTATTTGCAATAGCAGTTTCATTCATAATAACAAAAAAAGCAGAAGCAACCTACATGTTCATTAATCGATTAATGGATAAACAAAATGTGGTGCATCCATACAATGGAATACTGATGCAAAGATATAGATGCCTTGTCTCCTTGCGCACAAGGCAACACTGCTCTGCTGTCATTCATTCCTCAGAAGTCTCGTAGGGATACAGCTGAAGCTATTCTTTAGCTTAATTCTCATCTTTGCTAAGTTTCCTTCTTTAACTAAACCAACTTTCCTCATTTACTTACAAGTACCTCCTGAGTGCTTCATCATTAAATCACTTGCACAGGAATAGCCTTTTCTTTTTCCCCTTTTAAGGACCCATGCTAAGACAATTGATACCACGAATGTTCCTAGGAAGTCGACTCTAAGTATGGAAGTGTGGAGTTGGGTCACTCATAGCTGACTGGCAAATCTCTGGTAGTAGGCTGAGCATTGATATTCCCTGGGATGCTGTGACAGTGCAGTTAAGCTATTCACTCTCCTTTGATGAGCTGAGATGAGATGCAGGTAACAGGGAATGTATTGGCTTGTGCGGTATCTGTGGTATTTAAGAGAAAAGGGAGAAACATTAATGATAAGAATTGTGAAATTGGGTGGTCATTGTTGATTGCCAGTGATGCTTTGAAGAGAAAAAAATAGCAGATTAGGGCCAGGCGCAGTGGCTCATGCCTGTAATCCCAGCACTTTGGGAGGTCGAGGTGGGCAGATCACCTGAGGTCAGGAGTTCGAGACCAGCCTGGCCAACATGGTAAAACCCCATATCTACTAAAAATCCAAAACAAACAAACAAACAAACAAACAAAATTAACCAGGCTTGGTGGCGGGTGCCTGTAATCTCAGCTACTTGGGAGGCTGAGGCAGGAGAATTGCTGGAACCCAGGAGGCGGAGGTTGCAGTGAGCTGAGATCATACCACTGCACTCCAGCCTGGGCGACAAGAGCGAGGCTCCATCAAAAAAA
>NW_016811502.1:0-2089 GCF_001698545.2 Rhinopithecus bieti | reverse complement strand
TTCTCTCAGGTTTGTCAAAGATCAGATGGCTGTAGATGTGCGGTATGATTTCTGAGGACTCTGTTCTGTTCCATTGGTCTATATCTCTGTTTTGGCACATATGTTCTTACATTCTGTGGGTTGTCTCTTCACTTTGTTGATTGTTTCTTTTGCCGTGCAGAAGATATTAAAGCTGATTTTAGTTCATTTGTCCATTTTTACTTTGGTTGTCTGTGTCTGTAGCATATTACTCAAGATGTTTTTGTGCCGAACAATGTCCTGGAGAGATTTCCCCAGAGTTTTCTTGCAGTAGTTTCATAGTTTGAGGTCTTCTATTCGAGTCTTTAATCATTTTGATCTGGTTTCTGTGTATGATGAAACATAGGGGTTTAATTTCTTTCTTCTGTATATGTACATTTGGTTTTCCTAGCACCATTTTCTAAAGAGATTGTCTTTTCCCAAGTGTATGCTCTTGGCACCTTTGTGAAAAATGAATTCCCTGTAGGTGTGTGGATTTGCTTCTGGCTTCTCTATTTTGTTCCATTGGTTTATGTGTCTATTTTTATGCCACTACCATATTGTTTTGATTACTAAGTCTGTGTAGTATCATTTGAAGTCAAGTAATGTGATTCCTCCAGTTTTGTTCACTTGGTTCAGATAGTTTTGCCTATTCTGGGTCTTTGGGGATTCCTTATCAATTTTAGGATTTTTAAAAATATTTCTGTGAAAAATGCCATTGCTATTGTGATAGGGATTTCATTGAATTTGTAGATTTCTTTGGAGAGTATGGATATTTTATCAATATTGATATTTTTGATCCATGAACATGGAACATTTTTCCATTTCGGGGGGGATCCTCTGCAATTTCTTTCATCAGTGATTTATAGTATTCATTGTAGAGATCTTTCACCTTTTTGGTTAATTCCTATGTTGTTAACATTATTTTGGCTATTGTAAAGTGGATTATTTTACATTTATTTTCAGATTGTTCAATGTTGGCATAATAAAATGCTACTTATTCATATGTTGATTTTGTATCCTGAAACTTTATAGAATTTGTTTATCAGTTCTAGTTGTTTTTTTGGTAGAGTATTTAGTTTTTCCCAAACATAAGATCATATCATCTGATAACAAGGCTAATTTGACTTCCTTTCCAATTTGCATGCTTGCTTTTTATTTATTTTTTTTCCTGTCTCATTCCTCTAGCTAGACCTTTCTGTACTATTTTGAATAACAGTGGTAGAAGTGGGCATCAATGTCATTTTCAACATCTTAGAGGAATCCTTTCAGTTTTTTTTTTCCTATTCAGTATACTACTAGCTGTGGGTCTGTCATATATGGCTCTCATGATGCTGAAGCACGTTCCTTCTATATCCAGTTTATTGAAGGTTTTTATCATAAAGGGATGTTGAATTTTATCAAGTACTTTTTCAGCATCAATTGAAATGATATTGTTTTTATTCTTCATTCTGTTGATATGATCTATCACGTTGACTCATTTTCATATGTTTAACCATCTTTGCATCTCAGGGATAAGTCCCACTTTGTCATGAGGAATGATATTTTTAATACATTGTGGAATTTGGTTTGCTAGTATTTTGTTGAAGAATTTTATCAACATTCATCAGAGATATCGGCCTTTACTTTTCTTTTTTTGATGTGACTGTCTGGTTTTAGTATCATGGTAATGTTGGTCTCATATAATGAGTTTGGAAGTATTCCTTTTTTCTTTATTTTTCCAAATAGTTTGAGTATAGTTGGTATTAGTTCTTCTTTCAATGTTTAGTAGAATTCAGCAATGAAGCCACAGTGGCCTGGACTTTACTTTACTGGAAGTCTTTTTTTACTGTGCTTTGATCTCATTACTTGTTATTGGTCTGTTCAGGTTTTATATTTCTTCCTGGTTCAATCTTGGTAGGTTCCATGAGTTTAGAATTTTTTAAAAATTTCTCTAGATTTTTCAATTATTGTCATGTAGTTGCCCATAGTAGCCACTAATGGTCCTTTGAGTTTCTGCAGTATCAACTGAATTGTCTTTTTTTAAATTTCTGATTTTATTTGGATGTTCTCTTTTTTTTGTCAGTCTTGCTAAAATTTTGTCAGTTTAGTT
>NW_016811501.1:15683-42820 GCF_001698545.2 Rhinopithecus bieti | reverse complement strand
TCGGCCCCTCCTCCTACGCGGGACCCAGGAACCTCACCCGAGAATACCAGAGCGAACTTCCTCGGCCCCTCCTCATACGCGGGACCCAGGAACCTCGCCCAAGAACGCCGGAGCGAACTTCCTTGGCCCCTCCTCGTGCGCGGGACTCAGGAACCTCGCCAGAGAACCCCGGAGTGAACTTCCTTGGCCCCTCTTCGTACATGGGACCTGGGAACCTCGTCCGAGAACGCCGGAGTGAACTTTCTCGGCCCCTCCTCGTGTGCGGGACCCAGGAACCTCTCCCGAGAATGCCGGAGCGACTTCGTCAGGCTCCACTGCCGGAGACCGGTGAACCTCACCCCTCCCTCACATTGGTTTGTAAATAAAGTTTTTTTTTTGCCTTGCCTACTTGCCTTTTCTCTGGCATTTGCTCTGGGGGTCGCATTAAAGCAAATCAGTTTCTAGCTTCATCCACATCCGTTTAACGGACATGAACCCATCCTTTTTCATGGCTTCACAATGTTCCACGGTGTATATGTGCCACATTCTGTTTATCCAGTCTGTCATTTATGGGCATTTGGGTTGGTCTTTGCTATTGTGGGTTAGTCTTTGCTATTGGGTTAGTCTTTGCTATTGGGTTAGTTTTTGCTATTGTGAATACTGCCGCAGTAAACATGTGTGCATGTGTCTTTATAGTAGAATGATGTATAATCCTTTCTGTATATACCCAGTAATGGGATGATTGGGTCAAATGGTATTTCTAGTTCTAGATTCTTGAGGAATTGCCACATTGTTTTCCATAATGGTTGAACTAATTTACACCCCCACCAAAATTGTAAAAACGTTCCTATTTCTCCACATCCTCTCCAGCATCTGTTGTTTCCTGAATTTTTAATGATCACCATTTTAACTGACGTGAGATGGTATCTAATTGTGGTTTTGAATTGCATTTCTCTGATGACCAGTGAGGATGAGCATTTTTTAATATGCTTGTTGGTTGCGTAAATTCTTCTTTTGAGAAGTGTCTGTTCATATCCTTTGCCCTCTTTTCAATGAGATTTTTTTTTCTTGTAAATTTGTTTAAGTTCTTTATAGATTCTGGATATTAGCCCTTTGTCAGATGGATAGATTGCAAAATTTTTTCCCATTCTGTAGGATGTCAGTTCACTCTGATGAATAGCTTCTTTTGCTGTGCAGAAACTCTTTAGTTTAATTAGATCCTGGTGTTTTAGTCATGAAGTCTTTGCACATGCCTAAGTCCTGAATGCTATTGCCTAGGTTTTTTCTAGGGTTTATATAGTTTAGGACTTACATTTAAGTCTTTAATCCATTTTGAGTTAATTTTTTTATAAGGTGTAATGAAGGGGTCCAGTTTCAGTTTTTTGCATATGGCTAGCCAGTTTTTCAAACATTTGTTAAATACGGGATTCTTTCCCCATTGCTTGTTTTTGTAAAGTTTATCAAAGATCAGATGGTTGTAGATGTGTGGTGTTATTTCTGAGGCCTCTATTCTGTTCTGTTGGTCTATGTATCTGTTTTAGTACCAGTACCATGCTGTTTTTGTTACTGTAGCCTTGTAGTATAGTTTGGAGTCAGGTAGTGTGATGCCTGACTTTCTTTTTTTGTTTGGATTGTCTTGGCTATGTAGGCTCTTTTTTGGTTCCATATGAATTTTAAAGTAGTTTTTTCCAATTCTGTGAGAAACTCAATGGTAACTTGATGGGGATACCTTTGAATCTATAAATTACGTTGCACAGTGTGGCCCTTTTCATTATATAGATACTTCCTATTCATGAGCACGGAGGGTTTTTCTATTTGCTTGTGTCCTCTCTTATTTCTCTGAGCAGTGGTTTGTAGTTCTCCTTGAAGAAGTCCTTCACATCCCTTGTAAGTTGTATTCCTAGGTAGCTTATTCTCTTTGGAGCAATAGTGAATGGGAGTTCACTCATGATTTGGCTCTGTCTATTAGTGTATAGGAATGCTTGTGATTTTTGTACATTGATTTTGTATCCTGAGACTTTGCTGAAATTGCTTATCAGCTTAAGGAGATTTGGGGCTGAGATGATGGGGTTTTCTAAATATACAATCATGTCATCTGCAAACAGAAAATTTAATTTCCTCTTTTCCTAATTGAATATTCTTTATTTCTTTCTCTTGCCTGATTATACTGGCCAGAACTTTCAATACTATGTTGAATAGGAGTGGTGGGAGATGGCATAACCTGAATGCCCTTTTATTGGATCAAATTAGAAAACTACAAATCCAGTCATTTCAATTAATAATTAGATGGGTGGATAATAGCAAAGCATTTGGTGCACAGATTCGGACACAGCTGTTGCAGTTTTAAAAACAGTTTCTAAATAAAGTTCTCAAAGATAAAGGCAACTGGGGTTTGGAAGGGACTGAACTCATCTTCTCATCCTTCAGGGACAGCTACTCAAAAGTGAATCTCCAAACCACCTTGAGATCATATCATGCCCAAAANGATTAAGTGGTGATTATAACCAGGAATCAAATAAAAATTATCTGGTTTAAAAAAAAACCGTGTTATTTTGGTCAGTGACATCTTGGTTAATATTCAGCATATATTAATAACCACACTAAAGTTCAAAAAACTGAATTTCTCACTTGCTTCTATGAAGCAATAGAGCATATAATTTTAAGCTCAACTTGTCAATTTAAGATATATTATTTTACAGGTTTTTGAGATACATAACACGAGAATGAACTAGTGCCAAATATTCCTCAGCTGTGTTCTTTTTGCTGGTCTTTCTCCATCTTTGAATCATTTTTATAATCTCTATTCTGTCTGAAGTAGTTCAACAAAATATCAAGGTGAATGTATTTTAAGTTTGAAGGATCAACAAAAATTTTCATACAGGAGTAGTTCGTTGCAAATCTTCAAAGTGCCACAAAATAAACTGTACTCTTTAGCCAGACATTCAAGAGTTTTGACAATTTTACCCACTCAAGTTCCCTTCTTATACCCTGAAAATGAAGTCTCCTATCTAGACAAACTGGCCTCCTCATGTTTCTGGCACTTTGTCTCTTGTTCATGTCCTGTCACCTGCATGAAGTAGCTTCTTCCATGCTTTCTTCTTCTGCCTCCACCATATGCATCTTTTAAGGTGCAACAAAAATCACATTTCCCCAAAAAGTCTTTCTTTATTTCCCCCAGCATTCCTTATTATCAATTTTTCTCATGAGTCATATTAAAAACCCTAATTTACATTGTTACTTATCCTTTTATATATAAGTTCTGTGATCTTTCAGAGAACAGGAATCTATATCAAATATTAGAAAACTTTCTATAAAGAGACAGTAAATATTTAAGGTTTTAAGGCTAAGAGTCACAATTCAGGATATTACATAAGTAGTCATAAAACAAGAGAGACAATGGAATTCTACAATTGTTAATGAAATTTAAATAATAAGAATTGAGTACAATCTTCTTAACTAAAATCTACTGATGAGAATAATAAAAATATTTGAAAGGATAGCATTTTGCTTATTTGGAGGTCAAAGTTAATTGACTACAAATATTCCTCTCAGTGCTGATTTGTAATAGATTTTATGTACATTCATATGTCACAGAATAATGTTTTAGTTAACAATGAACCACATTTATAACGGTGTTCCCATAAAATTATAATATTGTATTTTTACTATATTTTCTCTACATATATTTCCCTTTGTGCTAAAATTGCCTAGAGTATTCAATATAGTAACATGCTTTGCAGGTTGGTAGCCTAGCAGCATACAGCCTAGGTTACACCTTACAATTTGTGTTAAGTACACTCTAAAAAGTTAGCACAATGATGATATAGCTTAAGAGCCCATTTCTCAAACTGTATTTCCATCATTAAGTAATGCATGACTGTATTTCATCTTTGAAGCTGTGTTTTTACATAGACAGGTACTGTCAAATACTGATGATATTGATATCAATCCACAAGCATGATTTTATATGAGTACGTTCATCATTTGGAAGATATCAATGGAGTTCTATTAGATTTTCTTTGATATTTGCCTTTTAGTATGTCAGTACATTGCAGATTAATCCTTCTAATTAAAAATTAAGTTGAAACTCATCAATTGCAAATGTAGATTTTGAAATGCATAAATTTCTTTTGCACTTGCACCAAAGTTTGAACTATGTTAATCCAACTGAGATTTGAGCAAATACATCCAATATAATTTGTGTGAGAATGGAGATTTGCTTCTTGTTCCAACTTTTGGCAGCACAGAAAGTGTATAAAGCAGTGTGACATTACTTGTCACTCAAAAACGTTGGTTGTCAAAATGACTTTACCATAGTGTGATTTTTCACATATAAGCACAGTTTTTTCCTGTAATTTTAGATTGAATTCATTAAGAAACACTATCAAGATGATACCTCCTTCTTCTTTTGAAAACATACAATCTCATTCTGGAGCCAAAAACCTCACAGAAAGAGAAAAAGAAAAAAACAAAAAACAAAAAAATTCTGCGAAGTCATCAAACTACCCTTTGGTGAAACAACTCAGGATATTTCAGATAAAGTTCATCACTGACACTAGTGGTTCAATAACACATAATGGAGTCAAATATTTTTTATAAAATAGCTGCTAATGAATAATACAATGAATAAGCTTTTAAAATCTTAACAGATTCCATTCCAGTTTGTATTGAATTTGAGTTTTCTAAACTTCTTTGAAAATGTCATCGTAGGTATTCACAGTGGCTAATGCTTTGGTCACTTCAAACTCAGCACTGAGTACTTGACAAAGCGATGACAACTGAGCAGTGTTGGTAGCATCAGGCAATTCATCAGGAACCAAGTAATACCAGGAAAAAAATTGTTTTGTTCTTTTTTTGATGCTCCTCCCAAAGTCCTCAACAATTCAAACAACTATTCTTGCCTAAAGGCTAAAAATTTAAACAAGTTTATTTTCTATGGACAAATTTCTTCAGCACCTGCAATCAAACATGATTTAATTAACTCATCATTGGTAAGTGGCTTTCCTTGACTGATTAGTAAAGGAGGTACCTGAAAAGTTATGTTGTAGCCTCATTTTCATTTTTTTTCTTTCTTGGGAAAAACACTGCACTGATAAGATATCTCATTTTAGATTTCCTCATTTTTTGGCCATTGGTTTCCTATGGATTGGGAATATTATGATGGTTGCTTAGTCTGTGATATGGTTTGGCTGTGTCCCCACGGAAATCTCAACTTGAATAATATCTCCCAGAATTCCCACATGTTGTGGGCAGACTGAGGGAGAGGTAATTGAATCTTAGGAGCTGATCTTTGCCGTGCTATTCCCATGATAGTCAATAAGTCTCACGAGATCTGATGAGTTTATCAGGGGGTTTCACTTTTGTTTCTCTCATTTGTCTCTTGCCATGTAAGAAGTGTCTTTCACCTCCAACCAAGATTCTGAGGCATCCTAAGACACGTGGAACTGTAAGTGCAATTTTTTTTTCTTGTTCTCAGTTTTGAGTATGTCTTTATCAGCAGCATGAGAATGAACTAATACAGTCTGGTAATGGTTCTTTTAACTAGCGATAGTGTCATCACTTAATAAACAAAATGTTCTGTTGTCTACTTTAATAGACTTATTCACACTACACCTTGCCTCAAAATAGTAACATTCAAAGTTTACCTTCTCTTCTTTTTATGTTTTGATGAAATGGATATTTCTATGTATAATTATGTAACTCAATACATAAATAAGTAAATAAATAAAACAAAATTTTAAACAATATACCTGACACTCAAAACACCTTTGAATTATGACTGTGATTTTGTAGAGTGTTGAACTGCAGTCAAAAGCAATGAAAGTACCATATATGTTCTCTGTTCCAACTGCTCCATTCTGCCATTGCAGCACAGAGACAGCCATAGATGATATGTTAGTGAATGAGTGTGATATGGCCCTATAAAACTTTCTTTACAAACACTGAAATTTAAATTTCATTTAATTTTCATGTGCCAGGAAATGTTGTTGTTATTTTTCAACTACTTAAAAATGTAAAAAGTCTTCTTAGTTTATGAACCATAGACAAATGGGAAGTAGGTTACCCTTGGCTCACAGGCTGTGGTTTACTGATCCCTGGTCTATACCATTGTGCTTAATACAGACCAATGCAGAGTATGCAATCAAGAAATGTTAGGTGGCTAAAAATGACACACTTATGTATTTGGTTAATATATGTTAATAAATTAAAATTTCTATTAAGTGATTTTGATTTAAAATTTCTGTTAAATGTATTTATTTAATTGATGTTAGTAAGTTAAAATTTCTATAAATATGGATATACTCTTTAATCTGTGCATTGGTGAATCTGTGCATTATTCATAAGGAACCAGAAATATGCTCTCAAGCACGTATTAGTAAAAAGAAGCAAATGATCTGCTGTGTACTTCTGAAGTCAATTAAGACTAAGGTAATTTGAGCTAATCAATATCCACATCCACCTATTTGGAAAAAAAAATTATACTGGTCAGTGCTGGGCCATTTGAAAATTTATAGTTTTAAAGTCTTTATTGGTTATGTACCTAAACTTTTAAAATGATGCATTTATATTTTTGCTTCTGAAGGAACTCGCAGAATAACATCTGTGATGATTTAAATTCAGACAAGTTTTACTTGTTTGACTTTTTCTTAGTTTAGAAATGCATCCCTGGAAAGCAGTGCAAGGTAAATAATTTTTCTGTGCATTGGGACACTGAGTTATGTTATAACAACTGGGAGGCTCATTCTGCCCTAAAAACCAGTTGGGAACATGTAGGCAGCTTAGAACATTTTCCATTTTGTGTCTGTGCAAAATTAATCATGATTCAATAAATTAGCCCCATAGAAGTGAACATAAGGGGTTACTTACACCATATTTTTAGCTTGTAGCTTTGTACCATCTATCTACAATGAGCCAGAAATTTAAACATTCTGAAAATATTTAGAAAAACAACAGAGCACATGTTTAATACACTTTATATTTAGTAGAAATATATTTATTAATTTAGTACACATTTAAACTTCTTTTCATGCTTCTATCTGGTTATCTAATTATTTTGTTCATCAATATTATTTAAAATATTACAGGCTAAATTAATGTTAATTCTCCAAAAGACCACTAGAAAACCTGAAGGCCAAACAAAACTCACTTTATGAAACCTACTGTAGTAAAGGAGAACACTAACTTGACAGTTTTATAGATTTCTCAAAAGGAGGAAGTCAGGAAAGTGAGTTTTGAAGACAGGTCTTGCAAGACAGGCAACTGGTTGGGTTTGGCAGAGTTTACGACATGATAGCTTTGAACTTCTGGCAAAAGTAAAGCATGTTTTCAAAGCAAATATTCATGAGAAAAGTGTTAGACTTGTTAAATATGCTATTTTTAATTTGGAGGATTAGTTTTTTATTGCTGCATAACAAATCACCACAAATTTAGTAACTTTAAACAACATTAATTATCTTAACAGTTTGGGAAGGTTAGGGCACAGCTTAGTTGAGTGCTCTGTTCAGAGTCTCAGAAGCCCACAATCTAGATGTCAAACTGCATTTCTTTTTCAATCTAGGCCTCCTTTTCTAAGCACACATAGTTGTTGGAAGAATTCAGTTCCTTGTGGCCATAGGGCTGAGTTCCTACTCTCTTACTGACTGTTAGCTAAGTCCTCTCCTATCCTCAGAAGCCCTCACAGCCCCTTCCCATGTGGGCCTCTTACAGCCTCTCTCTGAACCTGGCAGTCATACATTTTCAAAGACAGAGAATCAAAGGAGGGCATTGTCCCTCTTTTAAAGGGCTCACCTGATTTAAGATATGTCCTCCCAGAATAATGTCCTTTTTTGATTTTCTCTGTCAGTGGATTCAGGATCTTCATTTATCTGCAAAATACCTTCACTTATTGCCATATCACATAGTTACAGGAGTGATACACCAATGCTTTGGTCACTTTCTAATGTTTAAAAGAAATGTAGAGCTACTACCCACACTCAAAAGAGGGCATTATGCAAGGATTTGGGTCATTGCAGGTCATTTTAGGATTCTGCCTAAGGTAGTTACTCTGATCTTCCAAAAGCAAATTTTTATTTTAGAGAAAGTAGCTCAATTTATGTTTTGCTAATCCTTATTCTATTTAGCACAAAAAGAGGAAAGTATGCTTCATCATACAATTGGTTATCATAGGTATAACAATGTTGGTTTTCTGTTCTCAAAGGACAGAAGTTTAACATTTCCTGATATTCCAGTTAAATTCTCTCAGATCATCTAGTTAGTGGCTCAATTTTTACATAATTCCTATTATACAAAAGACAAAGTGATAGACCTGTAACAAATATCTAGCATCCTATGTTGGTTTGGACCATAGAAATCTGTTCTATGTCTAACCACTTTGCTTTCTATAATACCTAGAATTTTAAAAAAATAATTACTACTAGGGAGGAAATCTCTTTATCTTAAAATCCACTTCAACACCAAATAATGAATTATTTATATAATATATGATTGCATGATGGTGAGTTAATTTGTATCCTTCAAAATGGTTTGGAACTAACGTCAAAATTAATTAGCATGAATCTTTCTTTTCTGCGCACTCTGTATCACACTTTCTGTCCCTGACCTAATGCAACTTACTGTCCATTCACCTTACCAACTTTCACTGTACATCACACATTTCTTGTGGCACTTTAGTCTTCTCATGTTCAACAATTCATTATTATGATCAATCCCATGGCCCTAAATCCTTTCAAAACTTGGACTCCAGTATTATCCAAATGTCAGCTTAATCCATACCTCTTTCTTCACAATCAAATATAATTGAAGAGAACACACAACCATGCCAACATATTTTAAATGCATGATCACTAAGTTCAAGAGGGCCTGTGTTTTGCTGATTCCTGTCTACCACTCTTCTGAACAAATACTTTAAAATATTTTTAAATATTCTCCACTACCAGTGGAACCAGCTCCCAATATTTCAACATAGGTTCTTTTCTGTTTTCTCTAAGTGTCAGCCAGTCTGAGAAATAAAGGGAAAGAGTACAAAAGAGAGAAATTTTAAAGCTGGGTGTCCAGGGGAGACATCACATGTCAACAGGTTCTATCATGCCCCCTGAGCCGCAACACAAGCAAGTTTTTATTAGCGATTTTCAAAGGGGAGGGAGAGTATGAATAGAGTGTGGGTAACAGAGATCACACGCTTGAAGAGCAATAAAAGATCACAAGGCAGAAGGTCAGGGCGAGATCACAAGGTCAGGGCAAAACTAGAATTGCTAATGAAGGTCTGTGTCCCACTGGGCACACATTGTCATTGATAAACATCTTGGCAGGAAACAGGGTTCAAGAGCAGAGAACCAGTACGACTAGAATTCGCCAGTCTGGAATTTCCTAATCCTAGCAAACCTGGGGGTGCTGCAGGAGACTAGTGGGTGTTTCATCCCTTATCTGCAATTGCATAAGGCAGACACTTTCAGAGTGGCCATTTTAGAGGCCCTTCTAGGAATGCATTATTTTCCCAGGGCTGCTAATTATTAATATTCCTCACTGAGGAAAGAATTCAGTGATATTTCTCTTACCAGTTTTCAATAATAAGAGAAATGTGACTCTGTTCTGCCTGGTTCCCAGGCAGTCATATCTAATGGTTATCTCCCTTGTTCCTTGAACATCACTGTTATCCTGTTCTTTTTACAAGGTACCCAGATTTCATATTGTTCAAACACACAAGCTTTATGAAAAGTTTGTGCAGTTAACGCAATCATCACAAGGTCCTGAGAAATGTTTATCCGTATGAGATGTATACACAGATCACAAAGCAGTTTCTCAGAAAGCTTCCTTGTAGTGATTATCTGAAGATATTTCTTTTTTCACCGTGGACCTCAAAGTGCTCCCAAATATCCCTTGGCAGATATTTCCAAACTGCCAAATGAAACAGTGTATCCAAACTGCTGAATAAAAATAAATGTTTAACTCTGCAAGATGAATGCACACATTTTGAAGTAGTTTCTCAGAGAGCTTCCTTCTAGTTGTTGTCTTGGGATATTGGCTTTTTCACCATTGGCATTAATGAGTTCCCAAATGTCTGTTCGCAGAATGGACAAAAAGAGTGTTCTCAAATGATGAATCCAAAGAAAGGTTAATCTCTGTGAGATGAATGCACACATCACAAAGCAGTTTCTCAGAAAGCTTCTTTTCAGTTTTGTTGGAAGGGATTTTCTTTTCACCACAGGCTTCAATGCACTCCCAAATATCCTTTGGGGGATCCTCCCAAAACTGTGTGGTCAAACTACTGAATGAAAAGACAGGCTGAACTCTAGAAGCTGAATGCACACATCATGAAGCGATTTCTCAGATAGCTATCTTTTAGTTCTCATCCTGGGATATTCCCTTTTCGTCATTGGCCTCAAGTAGCTCCAAAAGTCCATTCGCTTTATGGACAAAATAGTTTTCAAAACTGCTGAATCCAAAGAAAAGTTCTGTGAGATGAACGCACACATCACAAAACAGTTTCTCAGAAATCTTCCTTCAAGTGTTTATCCAAAGATATTTCCTCATTCACCATGGACCTCAAGGTGCTCAAAAATATCCCTTGGCAGATGTTACCAACACAATGTTCCCAAACTGCTGAGTGAAAAAAAAAAATATTTAACTCTGAAAAACGAATGTACACATCATGAAGTGGTTTCTCAGAGAGCTTCCTTCTAGTTATTATCTTGGGTTATTGACGTATTGCCATTGGTGTCAATGAGTCCAAAATGTCCATTCGCAGAATGGACAAAAACAGTGTTCCCAAATGATGAATTCAAAGAAAGATTTAACTCTATGAGATGAATGCACACAACACAAAGCAGTTTCTCAGAAAGCTTCCTTGTAGTTTGTATCTGTAGATATTTCCTTCTCACCATAGACCTCAAGTGCTGCCAAACAACCTTTGGCAGATTCTACCAAAACAGACATTCCAAAGTACTGAATGAAAAGACATGTTTAACTCTAGACCATGAATGCACACATCACAAAGTGGTTTCTCAGATCCCTTTCTTATAGGTTTCATCCTGCCCTATTCGCTTTTCTGCCACTGGCCTCAATGAGCTCCCAAATGTCCCTTCGCGGTATGGACAAAAACGGTTTTTCCAAACTGCTGAATGTAAACAAAAGTTTATCTCTGTGAGATAAATGCACACATTCCAAAACAGTTTCTCATAAACCTTCCTCCTAGGGTTTATCCGAGGATATTTGCTTTTTCACCATAGACCTCAACACACTCCCAAATATCCAATATTTGGGATATTAAGGGTATGCTACCACTACAGCATTTCCAAACTGCTGAATGAAAAGAAAGGTTTAACTTGGCAAGAAGAATGAAAAACATCAGAAAGCAGTTTCTTAGATGGCTTCCTTCTAGTATTTATCGTGGGATATACTTTTTTCATCATTGACGTCAATTAGCTCACGTGTGTCTACTCGCATAATATACAAAAACTTTTTTCCAAACTACTGAATTCAAAGAAAGGTTTAACTCTGCGAGATGAATGCACATATAACAAAGCAGTTTCTCAGATAGGTTTATTCATGTTATTATCTTGGGATATGCTCTCTTTCGCCATTGGGGTCACTGAGTTCCCAAATATCCATTTGCAGAATTGACAAAAAACAGTGTTAACAAATGATGAATCCTAAAAAAGGTTTAACTCTGTGAGATAAATGCACACATTACAAAGAACTTTCTCAGAATGCTTCTTTCTAGTTTTAATTGGAAGAGTTTTCCTTTTTCACCATAGGCCTCAAAGCGTTGCCAAATATCCTATGGCAGATCCTACCAAAAAAGTGTTTTCAAACTGTTGAATGAAAAGAAATATTTAACTCCAGAAGATGAATGCACACATCACAAATCACTTTCTCATATAGCTTTCTTCTAGTTCTCATCCTGGGATATTAGCTTTTTTGTCATTGGCCTCAATGAGCTGCAAGTGTCCAATCGCAGGATGGACAAAGAGTTTTTCCAAACTGCTGAATCCAAGGAAACTTTTATCTCTGTGATATGAATCAGAAATCAGTTTCTCAGAAATCTTCCATTCTAGTTTTATTTGAAGATATTTCCTTTTTCACCATAGGCCTTAATGCATTCCCAAATATTCCTTCACAGATTCTACCAAACCAGTGTTTGCAAACTGCTGAGTTAAAAGAAAGTTTTAATTATATGAGATGAATGCAGACGTCACAAAGGGATTTCTCAGATATCTTCCTTCTAGTTTTTATCCTGGGATATTTACTTTTTTGCCTTTGGACTCAATGAGCCCCAAAGAATCCCTTTGCACATTCTTCAAAAACAGTGTTTCCAAACTTCTGAGTCCAAGGAAATATTTAACACTGTGAGAGGAAAGCATACATAACATAGCAGTTTCTCAGAAAGCTTCTTTCAAATATTTATCTGAAGACATTTCTGATTTCCTCAATAGCCTAAATGCACACCCAAATATCCCATCCGAGGAACTGCAAAAAGAGTGATTCCTAACTACTGAATTAAAATAAAGGTTTAACTCTTCGAGATGAATGTGCACATCACAAAGCTGTTTCTGAGACAGCTTCCTTCTAGTTTTTCTCCTGGGTTAGTCCATTTTTCACCATTGGCCCCAATGAGCTCCCAAATGTCCACTCGGAGAATGGACTAAAGCTTTGGTTCCAGACTGCTGAATCCCAAGACATATTTAACTATCTGAGAGGACTGCACACATCACAAATCAGATTCTCAGAATGCTCCCTTCTAGTTTTTATCTGAAGATATTTCATTTTTCACCATTGGTGACAATGTGCTCCCAAATATCCCTTTGCAGAGGCTACCAACAGAGTGATTCCAAACTGCTGAAAGAAAATTAGGTTTAATTCTCTGAGATGAATGCTTTATCATAACGCAGTTTCTCAGATAGCTTTCTTTTCATTCTCCTCCTGGATATCCGCTTTTTCACCATTGGCCTCAAAGAGGTATCAAATGTCCTTTTGCAGCTTGGAGAAAATCAGTGTTTCCAAACTGCTGAATATAAAGAAAGTTTTAACTCTGTGAGCTGAATGCACACATCAGAAAGCACTTTCTCAGAAAGCTTCTTTCCAGTTTTCATCAGAAGAGATTGCCTTTTTCACCTTAAGCCTCAATGCATAGCCAAATATCCTTTGATAGATTCTTCCAAAACAATGTTTCCAAGCTGCTGAATGAAAAGAAAGGTCTAACTCCAGAACATGAATGCACACATCACAAAGTGGTTTCTCAGATACCTTCTTTCTAGTTCTCCTCCTGGGATATTCACTTATTCATCATTGGCCTGAAAGGGTTCCCAAATGTCCTTTTGCAGCTTGGAGAAAACCAGTGTTTCCAAACTGCTGAATCAAAAGAAATGTTTAACTCTCTAAGATGAATACGTGGATCAAAAGACACTTTCTCAGTAAGGTTCTTTCTTGTTTTCTTCGGAAGATATTCTCTTTTTCACCATAGGCCTCAGTGCACTGTCAAATATTCTTTGGAAGATTCTACTAAAACAGTATTTCCAAATGGCTGAATGAAAATAAGGTTGAATTCAGCGAGAATAATACACTAGTATCAAAGTGATTTCTCAGATAACTTCCTCCTAGCTCTCATCCTGGCATATTCCCTCCTTTGCCTTTGGCCTGAAAGAGTTCCCAAATATCCTTTCATAGAATGAACAAAACCATTGTGCCCAAACTTCTGAATCCAAAGAAAGGGTTAACTCTATGAGATGAATTCACCCATCAAAAGCACTTTTCAGAAAGCTTCTTTCTAGTGTTTGTTGGAAGATATTTCCTTTTTTACCCTAGGCTTCAATTCACTGCCAAATATCCTTTGGCAGATTCTACCAAAACAGTGTTTCCAAACTGCTGAATGAAAAGAAATGTTTACCTGTAGAAGATGAATACATACATCGAAAAGCTGTTTCTCTGAGAATTTCTTTGCAGTTTTATCTGAAGATTCTTGCTTTTCACCATTGTCCTCAATGAACTCCAAATGTCCATTTGTGGAATGGACAAAACTGTTTTCCAAAATGCTGAATCCAAAGAAATATTTATCTCCATGAGATGAATGCACACATCAGTAAGAAGCTTTTCAAAAAACTTCATTCTAGTTTTATATGAAGATATTCAATTTTCGCCTTTGGCCTCAATCAGCTCGCAAATATCCTTTCACAGATTCTACCAAACCACTGTTCGCAAACTGATGAAGACAAAAAAGGTTTAATTCTGCTAGATGAAGTGCGAAAGTCACAAAGGGATTACTTAGCTAGATTCCTTCTGGTTATTATCCTGAGATATTTGTTTTTTTTTATCTTTGGACTCAATGAGCTCCGAAATATCCCTTTGCATATTCTTCAAAAACAGTGTTACCAAACTGCTGAATCTAAAGATATATTTAACTCTATGAGATGAAGGCACACATCACAAAGTAGTTTCTCAGACAGCTTCCTTCTAGTTTTTATCTGTAGATATTCCCTTTTTCACCACAGTCCTCCATTCGCTACCAAATATCCCTTTGCAGATGCTACCAACACAGTGTTTCCACACCACTAAATGAAAGTAAGGTTTAATTCTGCAAGTTGAATGCACCCAACTCAAAGTGGTTTCTCAGATAATTTCCTTCTAATTCTCATCCTGGGATATTCCCTTCTTCACCAATGACCTCAAAGAGTTCCCAAATGTCCTTTCACAGAATAGACAAAACCAGTGGCTCCAAACTACTGAATCCAAAGGAAGGCTGAACTCTGTGAGATGAATGCACGCATCACAAAGAACATTATCAGAAAGCTTCTTTCTAGTTTTTGTCAGAAGGTATTTCATTTTTCACCATAGGCCTCAATGCACTGCCAAATATCCTTTGGCAAATTCTACCAAAACAGTGTTTCCTAACTGCTGAATGAAAAGAAAAATTTAACTCTAGAAGATGAATACACACACCACACAGTGGCTTCTCAGGTACATTTCTTCAGTAATTATCCTGGGATATTCTGTTTTGTCAGCACTGACCTCAATGAGCTCCAAAATATTCATTTGTGGAATGGACAAAAACAGTTATTCCAAACTGGTGAATCCAAAGAAACATTTACATCTGTCAGATGAATGCACACATTGCAAAGCAGTTTCTCAGAAAAATTCCTTCTATTTTTTATCTGAAGATATTTCCTTTTTGACTATGGACCTCAATACGCTCCCAAATATCCCTTAGCAGACGCTACTAGCACAGTGTTTCCCAACTCTGAATGAAAAGAAAGGTTTATCTCTGCGAGAAGACTGCTCACATCATTAAGCGGTTTCTGAGATACTTTTGGTCTAGTTATGATCTAGGGATATTCTGTTGTTTGCCTTTAGCCTCAATGACCTCCTTAATATTCTTTCAAAGAATGGACAAAAAGAGGGTTTCCAAAAATGCTGAATCCAAAGAAAAGTTTAACTCTGTGAGATGAATCTGCACATCACAGAGTTTCTTAGAAACTTACAAAGCAGTTTCTAAGAAAGCTTTTCTCATTTTTATCTGATTATATTTCCCTTATAGCCATCGGCCTCAGTGGACTGCTGAATATCCCATTTCAGATTCCATGAAAACAGTGTTAACAAACTTTTCAATGAAAAAAAAGGTGTAACTCTGTGAGATGAAGTCACACATCACAAAGCAGTTTCTCAGGCAGCTTCTTTCTAGTTGTAATCTGAGGATATATCCTTATTCACCACAGGTTTCAAAGCATTAATTAATATCCCTTCTCATATACCACAAAAACAGTGCTACCAAAAGGCTCCATGAGAAGAAAGGTTTAGTTCTCTGAGATTAATTCACACATCACAAACCATTATCGCCAAAATCTTTGTAGTTTTTATATGAGATTATTTCCTTTTTCACCATTGACCTCTTTGTGCTCCCAAATATCCCTTGCTGATTCCATGAAAACAGTGTTAGCAGACGGATCAAAGAGAAGAAAGGTGTCACTCTGTAAGATGAATTCACACATTTCTTTTCATGTTGCAGTTTGGTAGCACTGTTTCTGTGGTATATGAGAAGGGAGGTTAGTTAGCACATTGAAGCCTATAGTGAACATGGAAATATCCACAGATTACAACTAGAAAGAAGCTTTCTGAGAAACTGCTTTGTGATGTGTGAATTCATCTCACAAAGGTAAACTTTTCTTTTCATTGACTATTTCGGTAGAACTGTTTTGGTGGTACCTGAGAAGCAATATTTACAAGCGCATTGAAGACTATGGTGAATAAGGAATTATCCTCAGATTACAACTAGAAAGAAGTTTTCTGACAAACTGCTTTGTGATGAATGAATTCATCTCACAGAGTTACACGTTTCTTTTCATTGAGCAGTTTGCTAACACTGTTTTCATGGAATCTGTCATGGGATATTCGGGAATTCATTGAGGCCTATGGTGAAAAATTAAATATTTTCAAATAAAAACTGGAGAGAGGCCTCTGAGAAACCGCTCTGTGATGTGTGCATTCATCCCATAGAGTGAGACCTTTCTGTTGAGGGAGAAGTTTGTCATCAATGTTTTTGTGGAATCTGAGAAGGGATATTTTGGATTGCATTGAAGCCTATGGTGACAAAGGAATATCCTTAGATAAAAATTAGAATGAACCTTTTTGAGAAACTGCTTTATGATATGTGAATTCATCTCACAGGGTTCCACCTTTCCTTCCATTCAGCAGTTTGCTAACACTATTTTCATGGAATCAGCCATGGGATACTATTTAGTGCTTTGAAGCCAATGGTGATAAGGGTAATATCCTCAGATAAGAACTAGAAAGAAGCTGTCTGAGAAACTGCTTTGTGATGTGTGAATTCATCTCACAGAGTTACACCTTTATTTTTATTGAGCAGTTTGCTAACACAGTTTTGGTGAAATCTGTAATGCTATATTCTGGAGTGCATTGAGGTCTTGGGTGAGAAAGGAAATATCGTCAGATAAAAACTGGAGAGAAGTTTTCTGTGAAACTGCTTTGTGATGTGTGAATTCATCTCACAGAGTTAAACCTTTCTTTCAATGGAGCCGTTTGGTAGCACTGTTTTTGTGGTATCTGAGAAGGGATATTATTTAGTGCTTTGAAGCCTATGGTGAATACAGAAATATCTTCAGATTACAACTAGAAAGAAGCTTTCTGAGAAACCGCTTTAAGATGTGTGAATTCATCTCACAGAATTACATGTCTCTTTTCTTTGAGAAGTTTGCTAACACTGTTTTTGTGGAATCTGCAATGTGATATTCGGGAGTGCATTGAGGCCTATAGTGTAAAAGGAAATATCTGAGAGGTGACAATGTGCTAGCAGCCACTCTGGTGGTGTTTGAGGAGTCCTTCATCCCACCACAGCACCGTGGGAGGCCCTCTCTGGGCTGGCAGAGGCTGGAGCCTCCTCCCTCTGCTTGCGGGGAGGTGTGGATTGAGAGGGGCTTCAGGGAACTGGGGCTGTGCTCCTGGTCCTGTGTGAGTTCCGTCAGATGTGGACGTGGGCGTGGGCTCAGCGCCTCCCTCACATGAAACAGCCAGCTGCCACCACCCGCCCAGGGCAGTGAGTGGCTTAGTACCTGGGCTAGCAGCTTCGGAGGTCGCGCCGCGTCCCCCAGCAGTGCTAGGCCACTGAGGCCACACTCAAATTCTCGCCGGACCTTAGCTGCTTCCCTGAAGGTCAGGGCTTGGTACCTGCAGCCCAGCCATATCTGAGTTTCTCCCCCTGCGGTGGGCTTCCATGTGGCCTGAGACTCCACGACGGGTACCGCCCCCTGCTCCATGGTGCTCAGTCCCATCAACAGCCCAAGGGCTGAGGAGTGCAGGCGTGCTTGGGACAGGCAGGCAGCCTCCACCCTGTAGCCCTTCTGCAGGATCCACTGGCGTGAAGCCTGCTGCCGGCTCCTGAACTGGATGGGGACTTAGAGATATTTTATACCTTGCCAGAGCCATCATATATGCCACCAATCCAGCCCCACTCTGTATCTACGCTAACCTAGCTGGAGACTTGGAGGACTAGCACTCTGCTGATCTTTGTATAGCTCAAAGGATTGTAAATGCCACAAATGAGCACTTTATGTCTAGCCTCAGGGGTTTGTAAACACACCAGTCAACACTCTGTATCTAGCTCAAGGGTTTGGTAAATACACCAATTGGTACCCCTCTGTATATAGCAACTCTGTATCTAGCCAACTCTGTAGCTAGTAACTAGCACTCTGTGACTCTGTGTCAAGCTCAAGGTTTGTAAGGGCACCAATCAGCACTCTGTCAAAACGAACCAATCAGCTCTCTGTAAAGTGGACCAATCAACTCTCTGTAAAATGGAACAATCAGCAGGATACAGGTGGGGCCAGATAATGGAATAAAACCAGGCTGCCCAAACCAGCAGTGACAACCCGCTCTGATCTCCTTCCGCACTGTGGAAGCCTTGTTCTTTCACTCTTTGCAACAAATCTTGCTGCTGCTCACTCTTTGGGTCCATGCTTCCTTTATGAGCTGTAACCCTCACCACGAAGGCCTGCAGCTTCACTCCTGAAGCCAGCCAGACCATAAACCCACTGGGAAGAACAAACAACTCCAGTAGTGCTACCTTTTAGAGCTCTAACACACACCACAAAAGTCTGCAGCTTCACTCCTGACAGTAAGAGCATGAACCCACCAGAAGGAAGAAGCTTCAGACACATCTGAACATCTGAAGGAACAAACTCCGGACACACCATCTTTAAGAACTCTAAGGCTCACCGTGCGGGTCCACGATATCATTCTTGAAGTCAGTGAGACCAAGAACCCACCAATTCCGGACACATATCCTCAGAAAAAAACTGGAGAGAAGCCTGAGAAAATCCTTTGTGATGTGTGCTTTCATCTCATGTTAAAACTTTCTGTTGAGGGAGCAGTCTGGCATTAACATTTTTGTGGAATCTCAGAAGGGATATTTTGGAGCACATTGAGGCCTATGGTGAAAAAGGAAATATCCTCAGATTACAATTAGAAAGAAGGTTTTCGAGAAACTATTTTGTGATGTGTGAATTCAACTCACATAGTTAAACGTTTCTATTCTTTCAGCATTTTGGTAGTACTCTTTTTGAGGAATCTGCAAAGGGATATTTGGGATTGCATAAAGGCCTATGGTAAAGAAGAAAACACCTTCAGTTAAATACTGGAGAGAAACTTTCTAAGAAACTGCTCTGTGATGTGTGCATCCATCTCATGGAGTAAAACCTTTGTGTTGATTGAGCACTTTGACGTCAATGTTTTTGTGGATTCTGAGAAGGGATATTTTGGAGTGCATTGAAGCCTATGGTGACAGAGGAAATATTCACAGATAAAAATTAGAAGGAAGCTTTCTGAGAAATTGCTTTGCAATGGGTAAATTCATCTCTTAGAGTTAAACCTTTCTTTTCATTGAGTAGTTTGGCAAGACTGTTTTTGTGAAATCTCAAATGGGATATTCGGGAGTGCACTGAGGCCTATGGGGAAAAAAGAAATATACTCAGATAAAAACTATAGAGAAGAGTTCTGAGAAACTGCTTTGTGATGTGTATATTCCTCTCTGAGATTTCTACGTTTCCTTACCTTGAACAGTTTGAGAAGACTATGCAAAATCTACAAAGGTATATTTGGGAGCATAATGAATCCTAAGGTGACAAAGTAAATATTTTCAGATGAAAACTACAAAGAAGCTTTCTGACAAATTGCTTTGTGATGTGTGCTTTCATCTCACAGAGTTAAACCTATTTTTACTTTGCCCAGTTTGGAAACCCTGTCTTTTATGTATATGCGTATGGACATTTGTGGGCGCTTTGAGGTGAAGAAGAAAATACCTTCTTATTTGGTGAAGAAGAAAATATCTTCAGATGACAACGTGAAAGAAACTCTCTGAGAAACTACTTGTGATGTGCGCATTCATCTCATTGAGTTAAACGTCTCTTTTGATTGAGCAGTTTGGAATCACCGTTTTTGTGGAACACGAGAAGCGATATTTGGGAGCACATTGAAGCCTGTGGTGAAAAGGGAAACATCCTCAGATAAACACTAGAAAGACGATTTCCAAGAAACTGCTTTGTGATGTGTGAATTCATCTCCCCGAGTTAAACTTTCTTTTCATGGAGCAGTTTGGTAGCACAGTTATTGTGGAATCTTCAAAGTTATATTCTGGAGTGCATTGAGGCCTACATTGAAAAAAGAAAGATCTTCAAATGAAAACTGGATAGAACCTTTCTGGGAGATTGCTTTGTGGTGTGTTCATTCATCTCATAGAATTTTGCCTTTCTAGTGATTGACCAGTTTTGCATCACTGTTTTTGTGGAATCTGAGAAGGAATATTTTGGAGCGCATTGAAATGTATGGTGAAAAAGGAAATATCCTCAGATAAAAGGAAGAAAGAAGCTTTCTGAGAAACTGGTTTGTTATGTGTGCTTTTATCTCACAGAGTTACATCTTTCTTTCTTTTCATTGGCCAGTTTGTTAACATGGTTTTTGTGGAATCTGCAAAGGGATATTCTGGAGCTACTTGAGGACTACTGTGAAAAGGAAATATCTTCAGATAAAACTGGAGAGAAGCTTTCTGAGAAACTGCTTTATAATGAGGGTCCATATGACAGAGTTAAACCTTTCTGTTGACTGAGCAGTTTGGCCTCACTGTTTTTGTGGAATCTGAGAAGCGATATTCCATAGCGCACTGAAACCTATGGTGAAAAAGGAAATATCGTCATATTACAACTAGATAGAAACTTTCCATGAAACTACTTTGTGATTTGTGAATTCATCTCAGAGTTAAACCTTGCTTTTCATTGAGCAGTTTTGTAACACCGTTTTTGTGGAATCTGCAATGGGATATTAGGGAGCTCATTGAGGCCTATGGTGAAAAAATAAATATCTTCAGATAAAAACTAGATAGAAGCTTTCTTGAAACTGCTTTGTGATGTGTGCATTCATTTCATAGAACTCATTGTGTCTTTTGATTCAGCAGTTTGGAATCACTGTTTTTCTGGAATATGAGAAAGGATATTGAGGAGTGCTTAGAATCCTATGGTAAAAAAGGAAAAATATATTCTCAGATGAAAACCAGAAAGACACTTTTGAAGAAACTGCTTTGTGCTGTGTGAATTCGTCTCAGAGAGTTAAACCTTTCTTTTCATTGAGCAGTTTAGTAGCACCATTTTTGTGGAATTTGCAAAGGGATATTCTGGAGCGCATTGATGTCTGTCATTAAAAAGGAAATAGCTCCAATTAAAAAATGGAGAGAAGCATTCTGAGAAACTCCTTCATGATATGTGCCTTCGTCCCACAGAGTTACACCTTTCTGTTGACTGAGCAGTTTGTCATCACTGTTTTTCTGGAATCTGAGAATGGATATTTTGCAGTGCATTGAAGCCTATGGTGAAAAAATTAAATATTCTCAGATAAAAAGAAGAAAAAAGCTTTCTGAGAAGCTGGTTTGTGACATGTGAATTCATCTCACAAAGTTGAATGTTTCTTTTCATTGAGCAGTTTGTTAACACTGTTTTTGTGAAATCTGCAATGAGATATTCAGGAGTGCATTGAGGCCTACAGTGAAAAGGAAATATCCTCAGATAAAACTGCAGAGAAGTCCTCTGAGAAGCTGTTTTGTGATGTGTACATTTCTCTCAGTGAGTTCTACCTTTCTTTTCATTGAACAGTTTGGAAAGACTGTGTAAATTCTACAAAGGGATATTTGGGAGAGCATTGTAGCTGAAGTTGACAAAGGAAATATCTTCAGATGAAAACTAGAAACAAACTTTCTGGGAAACTGCTTTGTGATGTGTGCTTTCATCTCACAGAATTAAACCTTTATTTACATTGCCCAGTTTGGAAACACTGTCTTTGACCTATACGCAAACGGACATTTTGTTGTGTCTTGATGCCTACAGTGAAGAAAGAAATATCTTCAGAAGACAACTGGAAAGAAACTCACTGAGAAACTGCTTTGTGATGGGCGCATACATCTCATAGAGTTAAACGTCTCTTTTCATTGAGAATTTTGGAATCACTGTTTTTGTGGAATGTGAGAAGGGATATTTGGGAGTGCATAGAAGCCTATGGTCAAAAGTGAAATATTCTCAGATAAAAACAAGAAAGAAGTTTTCCAAAAAACTACTTTGTGATGTGTGAATTCCATCTCTCCGAGTTAAACCTTTCTTTTCATTGAGCAGTTTGGTAGCCATGTTTTTGTGGAATCAGCAAAGGTATATTTGGGGCACATTGAGGCCTATGGTGAAAAAGGAAATATCCTCAGAAAAAACTAGAAAGAAGCTATCTGAGAGACTGCTTTATGATGTGTGAATTCATGTCAGAGAGTTAAACCTTTCCTTTCATTGAGTGGTTTGGTAGCACAGTTTTTGTGGAATCTGCAAAGGTATATTCGGTAGTGCATTGAGATCTATGGTGAAAAAGGGAATATCTTCAGATAAAAACTGGATAGAAGTTTTCCATGAAACTGCTTTGGGATGTATGCATTTATCTCATAGAGGTAAACATCTCTTTTGATTCAGTAGTTGGGAATCACTCTTTTGTGGAATATGAGAAGGGATATTTGAGAATGCTTTGAAGCATTGAAGACTATGGTGATATGGGAACTATCCTCAGATAAAAACTAGAAGGACGCTTTCCAAGAGACTGCTTTGTGATGTGTGAATTCATGTCAGAAAGTTAAACCTTTCTTTTCATTGAGCTGTTTTGTAGCCCTCTTTTGTGGAATCTGTAAAGGTATATTCAGGAGTGCATTGAGGCCTCCAGTGAAAAGGAAATAGCTTCAGATAAAACAGGATAGAAGCTTTCTGGGAAACTGCTTTTTGATTGTGCATTGATCTCATAGAGTTAAACCTTTCTGTTGATTGAGCACTATGGAATCACTGTTTTTGTGGAATCTGAGAAGGGATACTAATGGAGCACATGGAAGCATGTGGTGAAAAGGAAATATCCTCAGATAGAAAGAATGAAGTTTTTCAGCAAACTGGTTTGTGATATGTGAATTCATTTCACAAAGTTACATCTTTCTTTCTATTAAACAGATTGATAATACTGTTTTTGTTGAATCTGCCTTGGGACATTTGGGAGTGCATTGAGGCTTATTGTGAAAAAGGAAATATCCTCAAATAAAAACTGGAAAGAATCCTTCTGAGAAACTCCTCTGTAGTGTGTGCATTCGTCTCATAGAGTTAAACCTTTCTACTAAGGGAGCAGTTTGGCATCAATGTTTTTGTGGAATCTCAGAAGGGATATTTGGGAGTGCATTGCAGCTATAGTTAGAAGGAAATATCCTCAGATTACAACTAGAAAGAGGCTTTCTGAGAAACTTCCCTGTAGTGTGTGAATTCATCTCAGAGAGTTAAACCATTCTTTTCTTTGAGCAGTTTTTGTGAAATATTCAAAAGGATATTTGGGAGTGCCTAGAGGCCTGTTGTGAAAAAGTTAGTATCTTCAGAAAAAACTGGAGAGAACCTTTCTGAGAAACTAACTGTTTTGTGATGTGTGCATTCATCTCATTGAGTTAAACCTTTCTGTTGATTGAGCAGTTTGGCATCTCTGTTTTTGTGTAATCTGAGAAGGGATATCAGGGAGCACTTTGAAGTCTATAGTGAAAAAGGAAATATCCTCAGATAAAAACTAGAAAGAGGCCAGGCACAGTGGCTCACGCCTGTAATCCTAGCATTTTGGGAGGATGAGATGGACAGATCACGAGGTCAGGAGATCAAGACCATCCTGACTAACACAGTGAAACCCCATCTCTACTAAAAAAATACAAAAAAATAAAAAATTAGGCATGGTGGCCAGTGCCTGTAGTCCCAGATACTCGGGAGGCTGAGGCAAGAGAATGGCATGAACACAGGTTGTGGAGCGTGCAGTGAGCTGAGATCGCACCACTGCACTCCAGCCTGGGCGACAGAGCAAGATTCCATCTCAAAAAAATAAATAAATAAAATAAAAGCTAGAAAGAAGCTTTCCGAGAAAATGCTTTGTGATGAGTGAATTCATCCCACAGAGTTAAACCTTTCTTTTCATTGAACAGCTTGGTAGCACTGTTTTTGTGGAATATGCAATGGGATATTGGGGAGCACATTAAGGCCTATGGTGAAAAAGGAAATATCATCAGATAAAACTGGAGGGAAGCTCTCTGAACAACTACTTTGTGATGTGCATATTCCTCTCAGAGGCTTCTACCTTTCTTTATACAGAACAGTTTGGGAAAACTGTTTGTGTAAATTCTACAAAGGGATATTTGGGAGCACATTGAAGCTTAAGGTGATGAAGGAAGTATCTTTAGATGAAAACTAGAAAGAAGCTTTCTGAGAAACTGCTTTGTGATGTGTGAATTCATCTCACAGAGTTACACTTTTCTTTTTATTGAGCAGTCGTATAACACTGTTTTTGTGGAATCTGCAGTGGGATATTTGGGAACGCATTGAGGCCCACTGTGAAAAGGAAATATCCTCAGACAAAAACTGGAAAGAAGGCTTCTGAGAAACTCGTTTGTGATGTGTACATTCATCTCAAAGAGTTAAACCTTTCTGTTTAGGGGGTAGTTTGGCATCAATGTCATGTGGAATCTGAGAACGGATATTTTGGAGCACATTTAAGCCTATGGTGAAAAAGGAAACATCCTCAGATTACAACTGGAAAGAAGCTTTGTGAAAAACTGCTTTGTGAAGGTTAAACCTTTCTTTGGATTCAGCAGTTTGGAAACAATGTTTTTGTCCATTCTGCAAATTGACATTGGGGATCTCACTGAGGTCAATGGGGCAAAAGAGAATATTCTGGGATAAAAACTAGAAGGAAGCTGTCTGAGAAACAGCTTTGTGATGTGTGCATTCATCTCAAAGAGTTAAATCTTTCATTTAATTTAGCAGTTTGGAAATAAGTTTTGGTAAATCTGTGACGGGATATTTGGGAATGCATTGAGGCCAATGGAGAAAAAGGAAATCTATTCAGATACAAACAGGAAAGAAATTTTCTGAGAAACTGCTTTGTGATGTTCGCATTCAACTCAAATATTTAAACCTTTATGTGGATTCAGCTGTTTGGAAACACTGTTTTTGTCTATTCTGCCAATGGACACTTGGGATTTCATAGAGGCCAAAGACGAAAAAGTGAATACCCAAGCAAAAGACTAAAATGAAGCTATCTGAGAAATAACTTTGTAGGGTGTGCATTCATCTCACATAGTTAAAACTTTCCATTCATTGAAGAGTGTGGAAATACTGTATTGGGAGAATCTGTGAAGGGATATTTGAAAGCGCATTGAGGTCTATGTTGAAAGAGGGAATATCTTCAGATACAAACTAGAAAGAAGATTTCTGAGAAGCCACTTTGTGCAGTATGCATTCAACTCACAGATTGAAACGTTTCTATGAATTCACCATCTAGGAAATACAGTTTTGCCCATTCTACGAATGGACATTTGGGAGCTCATTGAGACCAATGGTGAAAAAGTGAATATTCCAAGATACAAACTAGAAGGAAGCTATCTGAGAAACCGCTTTGTGATGTGTGCATTCATATAACCGAGTTTAACCATTCTTTTCATTCAGCAGCTTAGAAACACTGTTGTGGTAGTTTCTGTGAAGGCATACTTGGGAGCACATTGAGGTCTATGATGAAAAGTAAATATCTTCAGAGGAAAACTAGAAAGAATCTTTCTGAGAAAGTGCTTTCTGTTGTGTGCATTCACCTCACAGATTTAAAAGTTTGTGTGAATTCATCAGTTTGGAAACACTGTTTTTGTACAATATGCGAAGGATATTTGGGAGCTGTTTGATATGTGCATTGGCCTCAGAAAGTTAAACATTTCTTTTCATTGAGCAGTTTTTAAATACTTCTTTGGCAATATCTGCAAAGGGATTTTGAGATTTTGAGAGTGCATAGAGGCCTATGGTAGAAAAGGAAATATCTTCAGATAAAAACTAGAAAGAAACTATTTGAGAAACTGCTTTGTAACAGGTGTATTAATTTCAAAGGGTGAAACATTTCTTTGGAGTCAGCAGGTTGGAAACACTATTTTGCCAATTCTGCAAATGCACATTTGGTTAAACCTTTTCTTTCATTCAGCAATTTGGAAACAGGGTTTTCTAGAATCTGTGAAAGGCTATTTGGGAGTGCATTGACATCTATGGTGAAAAAGGAAATATCTTCAGAGAAAACTAGAAAGAAACTATCTGGGAAACGACTTTGTGAAGTGTGTATTCACACCACAGAGTTAAACATTTCTTTGCATTCAGCAGTTTGGAAACACTGTTTTTGTAGAATCTGCAAAGGGATATTGGGGAACTCATTGAGGCCAAAGGGGAAAAAGCATATATCCCAGGATAAAAATTAGAAGGAAATTATCTGAGAATCAACTTTGTGATGTGTGCATTCATCTCACAGACTTAAACTTTCTTTCATTCAGCAGTTTGGAAACTCTGTTTTGACAGAATCTGAGAAGGGCTATTTGGGAGCACATTGAGGCTTATGGTGAATAAGGAAATATCTTCAGATAAAAACTAGAAAGAGACTTTCTGAATAACTGATTTGTGATGCATGCATTCATTTCACAGAGCTAAACCACTTTTCATTCAGATGTTTTGAAACACTGTTTTGGTAGAATCTGCCAAGGGATAATTTGGAGCGCATTGAGGCAATGATGAAAATGGAAATATACTAAGATGAAAGCTAGAAAATGCTTTCTTAGAAACCACTTTGTGGGGGACGGAGCAAGATGGCCGATTAGGAACAGCTCCAGTATCCAACTCCCAGCGCGAGCGACACAGAAGACCAGTGATTTCTACATTTTCAACTGAGGTACTGGGGTCATCTCACTGGGGAGTGCCGGACAATCGGTGCTGGTCAGTTGCTGCAGCCTGACCAGTGAGAGGTGAAACAGGGGGAGGCATTGCCGCACCTGGGAAGGGCAAGGGGAAAGGGAATCCCTTTTCCTAGCCAGGGGAACTGAGACACACAACACCTGGAAAATCAGGTAATTCCCACCCCAATACTGCACTTTAAGCAAACAGGCAGACCAGGAGATTGTACCCACACCTGGCCGGGAGGGTCCCACGGACACAGAGCCTCCCTCATTGCTAACACAGCAGTCTGTGATCTAACCCCAAGGCAGCAGCGAGGCTGGGGGAGGGTCACCCGCCATTGCTGAGGCTTAAGTAGGTAAACAAAGCCGCTGGGAAGCT
>NW_016811501.1:4060-9784 GCF_001698545.2 Rhinopithecus bieti | reverse complement strand
GGAAACACTGTTTTTGTAGAATCTCTGAAGGGATATTTTGGAGAGGCTTGAGACCTAAGGTGAAAAAGAAAATATCTTCAAATAAAAACTTGAAAGAAGCTTTTCAAGAAACTGTTCTGTGATGTGTGCATTCATCTCACAGAGTTAAATATTTCCTTTGATTCAACAGTCAGAAAACATTGTTTTATCCGTTTCATGAAAGGACATTGGGAGCTCATTGAGGACAAAATAGAAAAAGAGAATATCTTGGCATAAAAAGAAGAATAAATCTATCTAAGAAACCACTTGGTGATGTGTGTATTCATCTCACAGAGTTTGCTTTTCATTCCCCAGTTTCCAAGAAACTGCTTTATTATGTTTGCATTCATCTAAAAGAGTTAAACCTGTTTTTTGATTCAACAGTTTCAGAACACTGTTTTTTGTTTTTGTTGTTTTTGTTGTTGTTGTTCTGTGAATGGATATTTCGGAACTGATTGAGGCCAATGGCGAAAAAGCCAACATCCCAGGATAAAACCTAGAAGGAAGCTGATAAAACTTAGAGAACAGTGTTCCCAAACTGTTGAATCCAAAGAATACTTAATCTCTGTGTCATGAAAAAATAAATCACAAAGCAGTTTCCCAGAATGCTTCTTTCTAGTTTTATCTGAAGGTATTTCCTTTTCACCATAGGTCTTCATGCAGTCCTAAATATCACTGTGCAGATTCTACCAAAACAGTGTTTCCAAACTACTGAATGAACACAAAGGTAATCAGTGAGATGAATGCACGTATCACAAAGCAGTTTCTTAGCTTCCTTGTAGACCTTATTCTGGGATATTTGCTTTTTCACCATTGGCCTCATTGAGCTCCCAAATGTCCATTTGCAGAATAGAGAAAAACAGAGTTTCCAAATTGTTGAATCCAAAGGATGGTTTAACTCTGTGAGATGAAAGACACATCACAAAGCAGTTTCTCAGAAATCTTCTTTCTAGTTTCTATTTGAAGGTATTTCCTTTTTCACCCTTGGCATCAGTGCAGTCCCATATACCCCTTCACAAATTCTACCACACCAATATTTCCAAACTGCTGAATGAAAAAGAAAGGTTTAACTCTGTGGGATGGATGTACACAAACACAAAATGTTTTCTCAGCAATCTTCCTTTTAGAATTTATCCTGGGATGTTCTCTTTTTCACCATTGGCCTCAAAGCCCTCCCAAATGTCCATTACCAAAATGGACAGAAAGAGTTTTCCAAATTGCTCAATCCAAAGAAAATTTAACTCTGTGAGATGAAAACAAACATCACAAAGAAGTTTCTCAGAATTCTTCTTTCTAGTTTTTATCTGAAGATATTTCCTTTTCCACCATAGGCCTCAATTTGCTCCCAAATATCCCTTTGCAGATTCTACCAACATAGTGTTTCCCAAATGCTGAAAAAAAGCAAAAGTTTAACTCTATATGTTGAACGCACACATCACAAAGGGGTTTCTCAGATAGCTTCATTTTAGCTTGTATACTGGGATATTAGTTTTTTGCCATTGTCCACAATGAACTCCCAAATGTTCATTAACAGAATGGACAAAAACATTGTTTCTAAAATGCTGAATCCAAAGAGAAGCTTAATTCTGTAAGATGAATGCACACATCACAAACCAGTTTCTCAGAAAGCTCCTTTCTAATTTCTATCTGAAGATATTTCCTTTCTCACCTTAGGACTCAATGCACTGCCAAATATACTTCTGCAGATTCTACCAAAACAGTGTTTCTAATCTGCTGAATGAAAAATAAAGCTTTTACTCTTTGAGTCCAATACACCCATTCCAAAGTGGTTTCTCAAATACCTTCCTTCTGGTTGTTACCTCGGATATTCACTTTTTCACAATTTGCCTCAATGAGTTCCCAAATGTCCATTCACAGATTGGACAAAAACACTGTTTCCAAACCAATGAATCACAAAAAGGTTTAACTGTGTGAAACGAATGCACCCATCACAAAACAGTTTCTCAGAAAATTTGCTTCTTGTTTATATCTGAAGATATTTCCTTTCTCACTTAGGACTCAATGCACTGCCAAATATACTTCTGCAGATTCTACCAAAACAGTGTTTCCAAACTGCTGAATGAAAAAAAAAAATGATTTTACTCTACAAGATGAATGCACGCATGACAAAGTGGTTTCTCAGATAGCTTTCTTCTAGTTGTTACCTGGGATATTCACTTTTTTGTCATTGGCCTCAGTGAGGTTCAAAAATGGTGTCTCCAACCTGCTAAATAGAAAAAATGGTTTAACTCTGTGAAATGAATAGACACATCTCAAAGCAGTTTCTCAGAAAGGTTCTTTCTAGTTTTAATCTAAAGGTATTTCATTTGTCATGCTTGGCATCTATTTGCTCCCAAATATCACTTCAGAGATTCTACAACATTTTTTCCAAACTGCTAAATTAAATAAAGGTTTAAATCTGTGAAATTATTATATTTGTTTTTTTCTCCATTTGCCTCAATCAGCTCCCAAATGTTCATTTGCAAGAAGGACAAAAACAGTATTTTGAAACTGTTGAATCAAAGGAAAGTTTAAAACCGTGTGAGATGAATGTACACATCACAAAGAAGTTTCCCAAAAGCTTCTTTCTATCTTTTATCTGAATACATTTTCTTTTCACAGGCCTCAAGTCTCTCACAAATATCTCTTCGCAGATTCTACAAAACAGTGTTTCCAAAATGCTGAATAAAAAGAAAGGTTTAACTCTGTGAGATTAATGCATGCATAACAAAATGATTTCTTAGATAGTTTCCTTCTAGTTTTTATCCCAGGAGAGTCTCTTTATAGCCATTGTCCTCTAAGAGTTCCCGAATGTCCATTCACAGAATGCACAAAAACAGTGTTTTGAAACTGCTGAATCAAGAGAAATATTTACATCTGTGAGATGAATGCACACAGCACAAAGTGGTTTCTCAGAAAACTTCTTTCTTGTTTTTACCTTAAGATATTTTCTTTTGGACCGCAGGCCTCCATGCACTCCCAAGTATTCCATCACAAATACTTCAAAAACAGTGTTTCCAAACTGCTGAATGAAAAGAAACGTTTAACTTTGCAAGATGAATGCAAACATCACAAAGCAGTTTCTCAGAGAGCTTCCTCCTAGTTTTATCCTGGGATACTTGCCTTTTGTCATTGGCCTCAGGAGCTCCTAAATATTCTTTTACAGAATGGCTAAAACAGTGTTTCCTAACTGCAGAATCGAAACAAAGATGTACCTCTGTGAGATGAATGCACACGTCACAAAGTGGTTTCTTAAAAGTTCTTCCTAGTTTTATCTGAAGATATTTTGTTTCCACTATAGGCCTCAAATCACTCCAAACTATCCCTTCATGGATTCAATGAAAACTGTGTTTCCAAACTGCTGAATGAAAAGAAAAGTTTAATTTTGTGAGATTAACGCACCCATCATAAAAGAGTTTCTCAGATAACTGCCTTCTAGTTTTTAACCTGGGATATCCCCTTTTTCGCCATTGAGCTCTTTTCACCAAAGAGCTCACAAATATCCATTTGCAGAGTGGAGAAAAACACTATTTCCAAATGGTTGGAGCAAAAGAAAGGTTTAATTCTGTGAGGTGGACCATGGAGAAAAAGTGGATATCCCAGGATACAAACTAGAAGGAAGCTGTCTGAGAAACCTAGAAGGAAGCTAGCTGAGAAACGGCTTTGTGATGTGTGCATTGATCTAGCAGAGTTAAACTTTTCTTTTCATTCAGCAGTTTGCAAACACTGGGTAGAATCTGCGGAGGGATATTTTGGATAACTTTGAGGCTAGTGGTGAAAAGAAAGTATTTTCACATAAAGACTAGAAAGAAATCTTTCTGAGAAACTGCTTTGTGATGTGTGTATTCATTTCATAGAGTTAAACATCCCAGGGTAAATACTAGAAGAAAGCTGTCTGAGAAACCTAGAAGGAAGCTATCTGATATACCACTTTGTGATATGTACATTCATCTCACGAGTTAAATATTTCTTTTCATTCAGCAGTTTGGGAGCACTGTTGTGTGGAATCTTCAAAGGGACATTTGGGATCTCATTGAGGCCTATGGTGAAAAGAAAATATCTTCAGATAAAAACTAGAAAGAAGATATCTGAGAAACTTCTTTGTGATGTGCGCATTCATCTCACAGTGTTAAACCTTTTGTTTGATTCAGCAGTTTGGAAACACTGTTTTTGTTCAATCTGAGAAGTGACAGGAGCTCATTGAGGCCAATGGTGAAAAAGTGAATATCGTAAGATAAAAACTAGAAGAAAGCTATCTGGGAAACTGCTTTGCGATGTGTGCATTCATCTGGCTGAGTTAAACCTTTTTTTTTTTTCATTCAGCACTTTGGAAACACTGTATTTGTAGTATCTGTGAAGGCATATTGAGGAGTGCATTTAGCCCTATGGTGAAAAAGAAAATATCTTTAGAAAAGAATTAGAAAGAAGCTTATGAGTAACTGATTTGTGAAGTGAGCATTCATCTCACAGAGTTCAACCTTTTTCTTCATTCAACAGTTTGGAAATACTGTTTTTGTAGAATCTGTGAAGGGATATATGGGAGCCCATTGACACCTATGGTGAAAAAGAAAATATCTTCAGATAAAACTAGAAAGAAGGTCTCTGAGAAAGTGCTTTGTGATATGTGCATTCACCTCATAGAGCTAAAGCTTTCTTTTGATTCAGCAGTTTGCAAACACTGTTTTTGTCCATTCTGCAAATGTACGTTTTGAAGCTCTTCGAGGACAATGGCAAAAAGTGAATATCTCAGGATAAAAACTGGAAGGAATGTATCTGGGAAACTGCTTTGTGATGTGCACATTCATCTCACAGAGGTAAAATTTTCTTTTGATTTAGCAGTTTAAAAACATTGTTTTTGTCCATTCTGTAAATGGACATTTGGGAGGTCATTGAGGCCAATGTCAAAAAAGCAAATATCCCTGGATAAAAACTAGAAGAAACCTATGTGAGAAACCACTTTGTGATGTGTGTATTCATCTCGCAGAGTTAAACCTTTCTTTAGATTATTCAGTTTTTTAAAATGCTCTTTTTTTCATTCTGCAAATGGACATTTGGGAGCTCATTGAGGGCATTGGCGAAAAAGCAAATATTCCAGGGTAAAAACTAGAAGAAAGCTATCTGAGAAACTGCTTTGGATGTTGGTGATCATCTCTTAGAGTTAAACCTTACTTTTCATTCCACAGTTTGGAAACACTGTTTTTGTCGAATCTGGGAAGGGATATTTGCGAGCACATTAAGACCTATAGTGAAAAAGAAAATATCATAAGATAAAAACGAGAAAGAAGCCTTCTGAGAACCTGCTTTGTTATGTGTGCAGTCATCTCAAGGCACTAAACCTTTCTTTTTATTCCGCAGTTTGGAAACACTCCTTTTGTAGAATTTTCAAAGGGATATTTGGGAGTGCAATGAGGCCTATGGTGAAAAAGAAAATATCTTCAGATGAAAGCTAGAAAGAAGCTTTCTGAGAAACTGCTTTAAGATGTGTCCATTCATCTGGCAAAGTTAAACCTTTCTTTTGATTCAGCAGTTTTGAATCCCAGTTATTGTCCATTCTGCAAATGGACATTTTGGAGCTCATTGAGGCCAATGGTGAAAAAGCAAATAACCCCGGACATAAACTAGAAGAAAGCTATCTGAGAAACTGCTTTGTGATATGTGCATTTGCCTTGCAGAGTTAAACCTTTCTTTTCATTATGCACTTTGGAA
>NW_016811501.1:0-1506 GCF_001698545.2 Rhinopithecus bieti | reverse complement strand
TTCATTGAGCAGTTTGCTAACATTGTTTTTTTAGAATCTGCATTGGAATATTTCGGAGCACATTGAAACTTATGGTGACAAAGGAAATATCGTTGACAAAAACTGAAAGAAGCTTTCTGAGAAACTGCTTTGGGATTTGTGAATTCGACCCACAGAGTTTTACAATTCTTTTCATGAAGCAGTTTGTTAGCACTTTTTTGGGGGAATCTGAGAAGGGATTTCTTTTATCGCATTGAAGCCTATGGTGACAAAGGGAATATCCTCAGATAAAACTAGACAGAAGCTTTCTGAGAAAGTTCTTTGTGAATTTGTGAGTTCATCTCATAGAGTTACACTTTTCTTTTCATGGAGCAGTTTCCTAACGCTGTTTTCATGGAATATGCAAAGGGATATTTGGGAGTACATTTAGGCCTATGGTGAAAAACTAAATATCCTCGGAACAAAACTTGAAAGAAGTTTTCTGAGAAACTGCTTTGTGATGTGTGAATTCATCTCACAGAATTTCACAGCTCTGTTCCCTGAACAATTTCTGAGTCCTGTTTTCGTGGAATCTGCAATGGGATATTTCAGAGTGCATTGAAGCCTATGGTGCAAAAGGAAGTACGCTCAGACAAAAACTAGAAAGAAGCTTTCTGAGAAACCGCTTTGCAATTTGTGAATTCATTTCCCAGAGTTACACAATTCTTTTCATGGAGAAGTTTGGTAACACTGGTTTTGTGGAATCTGCAAACGTATATATGGGTGTGCATGAGGCCTATTGTGAAAAGGAAATATCCTCATATAAAACTAGAAAGAAGCTTTCAGGGAAAATGATTTGTGATGTGTGAATTAATCTCACAGTGTTACACTGTTCTTTCTACTGAGCAGTTAGCTAAAACTGTTTTCTTGGAATCTTCAATGTGATATTTTGGAGTGCATTACAGCTTATGGTGACAAACGAAATATCCTCGTATAAAAACTAGAAAGAAGCTTTCTGAGAAATGGCTTTGTGATGCGTTAATTCATCTCACAGAGTTACACAATACTTTTGATGGATCAGTTTGGTAGCACTGACTTTGGGGAATCTTAGAAGGGATATTTTGGATCACATTGAAGCCTATGGTGAAAATGGAAATATCCTGAGATAAAAACTACACAGAAGATTTCTGAGAAGCTTCCCTGTGATATGGGAATTCATCTCACTGTGTTGCACCTTTCTTTTTATGGAGCAGTTTGCTACCACAGTTTTCGTGGAATCTGCAAAGGTTTATTTGGGAGTGCATTGAGGCCTATGGTGAAAAGGAAATATCCTCAGATAAAACTAGAAAGAAACTTTCTGACAAACTGCATTGTGATGTGTGAATTCATCTCAAAGAGTTACACTGTTCTTTTCACTTAGCAGTGTGCTAACACTGTTTTCTTGGAATCTGCAATGGGATATTTTGGAGCATATTGAAGTTTATGGTGTCAAAGGTAGTATCCTCATATAAAAAATAGAAAGAAGGTTTCTGAGAAACTGCTTTATGA
>NW_016811500.1:0-1059 GCF_001698545.2 Rhinopithecus bieti | reverse complement strand
GAGTAGAAATGGGGTTTGCTATGTTGGCTAGGCTGGTTTCAAACTCCTGGCCTCAAATGATCAAACCTCCTCAGCCTCCCAACATGCTGGATTACAGACATGAGCCACTGTGCACAGCTCCTGCTTTATTTTCTTTGTACATTTATAATCAAACACAGTCTGAATGTGCTGTTTTAAAATTCCCTATATTATGCATCATTTTGCTAGGATGTGGAGTCTATGAGGCAGGATTTTCATTGCTTTTTGTCATGGCCAGCGTGTAGAACATCATCTGTGCGCAGTGGGTCCCAGCAGACACCTGCTAAATGAATTAGTTAATGAGCTGCGGAGTCAGCCAACAAGGGGAAGCACGTTAAGTCGTAGGCCTGGTCTACAATGGATTTCCCACTGAACTTTCAGAATCTGCTGGCCTTCTATCACAGTTGCTCTGTTGCAGAGCACCATTTTTGCTATTATAGGCATTAAGCCAGCTAGCAAACAGCCATGCTGGGGCACTTGCCAAACTCAACAAATGCCATTTAGAAACAAAAGAACCTGTAATGGAGACATCAGCCATTTGTTAAACAAACCATTAGTTTGGAAGCAGAAGCTGCACATGTGATGAATCTACTAATTTACAGAGCATTATCAGACATTAGTTAATTGCCAGACAACTTCATGTCCCAGGATACACTGAGGAAGTCTCTATTACTAAGGAGAGATTGGATGTCTTGCCTATTAATAATTACAGGACTCATATACCAGAATGAAAGAGTGAGTGGCTCCTACATCATCCTAGTGTTCCACTGCCACTTCTAGAATTATTTCTGAGTTTTTATTTTTAAATAAAAGTTATACTTATATGCTGAATATTTATTTATTTGTTTATTTTTGAGACAGAGTCTTGCTCTGTCCCCCAGGCTGGAGTGCAGAGGTCTGATCTTGGCTCAGTACAACCTCTGCCCTCCTGGGTTCAAGCAATTCTCCCACCTCAGCCTCCCGAGTAGTAGCTGGGATTACAGGTGTGCGCTACTACTCCTGGCTATTTTTATGTAAATATATATATTTATATATATTTTA
>NW_016811499.1:0-1916 GCF_001698545.2 Rhinopithecus bieti | reverse complement strand
ATATGCGCACACAGAGAGAGAGAGAGAGAGAGAGACAGTCTCGCTCTGTTGCCCAGGCTAGAGTACAGTGGTACAATCTCGGCTCACTGCAACCTCTGCTTCCCAGGTTCAAGGGATTCCCACGCCTCAGCCTCCCAAGAAGCTGGGACCAGAGGCATGCGCCACCATGCCCAGCTAATTTTCTGTATTTTAGTAGAGATGGGGTTTCGCCATACTGGCCGGCCTGGTCTCAAACTCCTGACCTCAAGTGATCCACCCGCCTCAGCCTCCCAAAGTGCTGGGATTACATACATGTACCACAGCGCCCGATCTTTTAACAACCAACATACCATAGATTACTGTATATTCCCAGGGTATACATACTACTCATATTCACTACATGCTCAGAAAGTAACTGCCTATTCTTCACTTACATACTAGTTTGTGTATGTCAAAAACCGGTTAACTTCTTACTTTCCACAAGACAACAGCCAACATTTTTCTAACATTATACCATTTACCCTAACTAAAAAATAAAACCAAACTCTGTATTAACATTGACTAGATGAAGTCTAAGTTAGGCATGATATCAGACTTCTAAGTGGACCTCAAAATATCAGTCCCACAAGAAAATGCAGCTTATATAAGTAAGAGAAAGGTTACGCTGGATAAGCCACCGTATGTGTCACTAAATTCCATGTCAATTCATGATTTCTAGCAATCCCCCAAAATTTAATATGATGCACCAACTCTATATTGATATAACCAATAAGATAATTCAGATGCAGACATCTCAAGCACCATGTCAGATAATGAAAACACCTAAGTATCACTTGGGTAACGAATACTGGATCCTTATAATAATGGAGGAAAAGACTGTAACCTTGGTGCCAGACTCAGTTTAATTAAATCAAGATGGCAAAGAAGGCAGAGAAAGAAATGAATGGGAAACAGATCTAGTAATAGCTCTGTAACTTACCAACTGTGTGAATTTAGGCCTCATTTAACCTTCCAGGTTTCTCAATTACAGAGATATCTTACATATTACTTAAATGCCTGATAAATAGTATCAATGATTATAATTATCAATTAGATTTCAAAAAGTAATAATCATCTCTATGTTCCATTTATTTTTATAGGTTAAAGAATCACTTTTCAAATGAAAGGAATTCAAATGAATATGCTAGGTTGAAAGTTACACATATTTGATTTTTCAACTAACTAGCTCTATGAGGTAGAGCTTTTTAACTTATGCTCTCTAGGAATACTGATCTATTGAAGTGAAAGGCTTAGATTCATTGTTTCTATTATCATTTTCAGTTTTAAACCATTATGCCAATTATCAGACCACAACGCATACCATGAATGACAACCCATTTCTCAAAAATAAAAAAAGCAAACCTGCATATTATATCAGCATTGTTTAAGCTTAATTAACCAGAAATACTTCCAAAAGGAAAAGTTTTATAACATTGACATATTATTTTCTTTATAATATAGTACAATACACAAAATTAATAGATTCTTACCATTTTCTATCTATAAATGAAAACTGTTGACCTTTAAAAGGCATGATATAAAATTTTTAAAACAAATCACGCAATACAGCTTAAGAAAAACAACATCCGTTCTCCCATTTCTTGTATATGAGAAAGGCAGGGCTGGGTGCAGTGGCTCACACTTGTAATCCCAGCACTTAGGGAGGCCGAGGCAAGAGGATCACTTGAATTTAGGAGTTGGAGAACAGCCCAGGCAACAGGGTGCAACCTCCTCTCTACAAAAAATAAGAAAAATTAGCCAGGCATGGTGGCTGTGGTCCCAATGACTTAGGGTGCTGGAGCAGGAGAAGGGCTTGGCCTAGGAGGTTGAGGCTGCAACGACTGCACTCCAGCCTGGAAACAAAGTGAGACAAAAAAAACAAAGACAGACAGACAGAC
>NW_016811498.1:187818-197370 GCF_001698545.2 Rhinopithecus bieti | reverse complement strand
TATAAGCAGCTATGAACACCTATGACAATATTCATTTCTTGAAAGAGTTTCTGGGAAGGCAAACATTGCCGTGAACTCTCCCAACTATTTTCAGATCCTATTAGGAAACTGCGATTTCAAATACAGTATTACATCTAGTTTTAAAACAATTATTAACTCTTGGCAGGGAGGGCTCCACCTTTTTTCCTCAATGGCAATTTTCTGCATGGTCATTTTTAAATTTTTTTTTGGAGTGGGGGTGGACAGAGTCTCACTCTTGTCGTCCAGGCTGGAATGCAGTGGCACCATCTCGGTTCACTGCAACCTCTGCCTCCCAGGTTCAAGTGATGCTCCTGTCTCAGCCTCCTGACTAGCTGGGATTACAGGTGGCCGCCACCACGCCTGGATAATTTTTTTGTATTTTTAGTAGAGACGGGGTTTCACCATATTGGCCAGGCTAGTCTCAAACCCATGACCTCAGGTGATGCACCCACCTCGGCCTCCCAAAATGCTAGGATTACAGACGTGAGCCACCATGCCTGGCCTGCACTTCATTTTAATAACCTATAAAATCTCCTTAGGCTGAGAATTTTCTCATTCTTTTGATGTATGCTAAATATCTTACTCTGTGAACCTCTGCTACCTTCCAATGACTGACCGTTCCTACAGTTGCACAGGTGCCTCCGACACACTGCAAACCAGAATTTCCCTGTGGTGCAGCTACACAGACAAGAGACAGGGGAAGGATAATGCACTACTGCTTTCTTTTTACATCAGAGCTAGCATGTCCACCAAGGAACCCTTGTTCGCATCATGGGTGGACTTCAGAATGTTGTGGTAGTTTTGTTTTTTAGGAATTTGGCTTCTCATAGTTTTTTATTTACAAAGTGATTTCTATAGTCTCTTCTACAAAGTTTATGGGGAAGCTTTGGTTTTGGATCACCTATGAAAATTCATTCCTCTGTGTATGTGTTCAGTGGCCTGTTTCAAATAATACATCTTTTTAAAATCCTACTCCTAATATCAAATATCAGGATGATTCCATCCCTAAAACCTGTATATTGTGTGGCAAATAAGATTCTACTCACCAGCCTATTTGGAAATGCTTTGAGAGTGTGTTGAAGATTGCCATTATGGGTATTGAAACATCACTGTCCAAAATGCACATTTAGATCAAAGAGCTGTTGTTATCCAGGGTGAGGGATAGAATTGTCCAGGAACGTCTGCGGAGAGTAGGAATGGCCGATGGCAGGGGATGGGCAGTTGACTCCAGGCCACAGCCCTGGGAGCAGGCCGCAGCCTTCACAACAAGAACCCTTAGTGACAAGCTGATCAGCACACCAGGTTCCAGAATAAGACAAGGGAGCGCGCAGAGAAGGTCAAAACGAGGGTCCTATAATGTGGGAAAGAGCTGGGACTGAACACAACTGCTGACACCTGGACAGAGTCAGCTCTCAAGACACCTAGGCCTCACAACAGGAGGACTTTAAGTAAAGAAAGGCCACAAGAAGTCCTGAATTGTATTTCATTGTCAGTGTCACCTTCCTTCTTTAGGCTTAACCTAATATCTTAGCCACAGGGTCACCTTTAGGTCACCTCAAAGATATTGAGAAGTGTGAAGAGAAATGACATCACAGGCAGAAGGCCTCCCTCAGGCTGGGGGCAGTGGGAACAGTGTGGGCCTAGACGAATTCATACCAGGGTTCAAGTAGCAGCCCTGTCATATTCTAGCAATGTTATCTTGGGGATGTTATTAAGCACTATGAGCCTCAGGTTCTCCATGTGTGAAATGGGTTGGATAAGTTCTGTCTTGTAGAGTAGCTGGAAGATATGGAATGTGAGTAAAGCATGTGGCACAGGGTCCGAAATACACTGGAACTTAATAAATGGCAGTTGTTATCAAATATGATTATAAGCCCAAAGGCTACCATTACCTTTTTTGAAAACCTCACCTCTCCTTTTTATTATGCAAAAATCTGGGAAAATATGTAGCTGAATACATCACTGAAAAAGAACTCAACCAATAATTCAGCTTCACAAATACAACTCAGCACATTGTGTTTCTGAAAGGATATGTCGTATAATTTGGGTAAGCCAGATGTCTGTAGCTGGAATGCAACTGAAAGATCGTATTTTGAGTCAAGAACAAACTCCTTTTCACCTTCCCCATTGCTCGTCTATCCAAACCAATTGTTTTATTTATGCTTCACTAAAAAGCTAGTGCTTGCTTAGAGTTGCCCACATTACATTCAAAACAGCCTAACTAAAAGTCCTGTTAATGGACTGGGTTCTGGCTCTTCCTGGCCAGGCAAACGAGTGCCAGCCTGGAGGCTTCTGAGCACCACATCAAGGAGTTCTCACCACATTTCTCAGGAAACCCTTGCAGATGAGGGGTATCAATCACGTAGTCCTTGCACTGTGTTCACACTCCCCAGTGACAGAGCCACAGGACACCTTCCACGACTTCCCCATGTGGAGACTCCGCTCTGCTTCATCCTCCACCCAGAGCCAACTGCTCAAGTAGTTTTCCATTCCAGGCTTTTCTCTCAGCTTCTGAGAGTCTGGGCCCTGCCTTCATCCGGCTTCATAACAATCAGCTCCCACAGAAGCACCTGCAGTTTCTTGAAGCCCAAAACTGCCTGAGCTCAGGGCCTTTTCACTTGCAGGCCCCATCTAAAGTGTCACGTCCGCACTGTTGAAACTCATTCTTTAGATCATAGGGAAAATCTTCCCCTTCCTGATATGGCTTCTGAACCTAGACTTTACCGTGTTATGGGTGGGAAGAAACCTTGTTTTGATAGTATCCCCGCTACTAACAGTGCCTTCCATAAACAAATGCTGAAATATTGTTCAGCAAGTAAAGGAGTCGTTGATGCTTTTATTAAGATTAAATTCTGGTATTTCTTGAATAAGGCAAACAAATCCAGATATATAGCTTCAATTTTCAAGAACAACAGAATAAGGAGAATGAGCAATGTCAAAAATTAACAATCCTTTATTTTGTTCCACGATTTAAATACCGAGTTCTTTCACATTTCAAAGAAAATTCCAACCCAATCCCAACACCACATTCTACTGTGCCAGATCATAAGACAGAAGGTTTTCATTTTTTTCCTTACAAACTATCAAATCCTTACTCTTAAACCAGATAAACAGCAGTACATGTGTGACGATTTTCATGAACTAAGATTCTGAAATGAATTCAGCCCACCAAAAGGGGAAGCATTTGAAAAATACTGCCCCCCCCTCCCCAACAAAACGTTAAATTCTAAGTCACTCATATGAAACAGGAACACAAAGAACACTGTGGTCCCTCCAGCTCCACTCTCGCCCTCCCCGGCCTCTTCCAACACAGAGGAGGACTCAGCCTCAGACTTGACTCAGGACAGAAGTTGGTGGACATGATACTGGGGCTTGCACTGGCCGTGGAAGTAGCATCATCTGTGGTGTCAATTACAGCCTGGGCTCTGCCTTCCACATCTTTCAAAGCATCCATGTACCAGGATGGAAAGGAATTAGCAATGGTACTGTCGAGCTTGCCTAAAAACTCTAGGACTTTCCTCTTTCTGATTTTGAATTGGCTCTTAGACCTCACAATAATTCATAATGTGGAGGAGCGTTGTTGGGCACCTCCCGGTGCTCCAGGTACTTTCTCTGCACCCAATCTATAGTGAGGAGCTCACTGGGCTTCCCATAAATGAAGGCCTCCCTCCAAGCATACACCCCTATCGAATTCAGCACTTCCCAAATGACCTCCTCAGAGGCACAGCTGCCCTTGATGAAGACCACACTCAGAATATGAATTAGGAGGTGGTTCTTGGACATTTCCTGACCATCACTCAGATTCTCTTGGTCACTGAGTTCTACTGTGTTTTCAAAGACATAGGAGTCATTGTTGGGGTCCATCTCAGTCAGGGCAATGCCAATCATTAGTTCTATGAACTCAGGAGCTTTCCCGAAGATCATGGGAAGGCAGTCCTTATACTTCTTGATGACAGTCGTCAGCATCTCAGCCTTTGTGATAGGCTCCTTTGGTTGATATTTGAGGAGAAGCAACTGCACCAACTCAGCCACCTTTTCATCCAGTGCACATGAGAGCAAGGATTCACTGTCTGACAAGGCATGCCATGTAGGTGTATCCTCCACTTTTGCCTGCTGGACTCCTCATCCAATGGGCCTCACAAAGGGAAGAAAGAGCAGGAGCTCAGAGGTCTCTGGGGAGCATCATGAAGAGGAATCCTGGGAGCACTCTGGAGAAGAATTGGAAACCCAGCAGCAGGCATGTCCTCATCCTCTGGAGCATCCAGAACCAGAATAGAGGATGAGGAGGAGGAGGAGGAGGAAGAGCAGGAGGGGAATAAAAGTGGCAAGAGGAAGAGGAAATGGAGGAGGCTTCCTCCTCCTCCTCTTCTGTGGAATCCTGTGCATCTACCAAGTCCTGTATCAGAATTGGGTTCTGGAAGTCTTTCTCAAAGTTGAGGTGGGGACGGCTTGGGAAGAGAGATGTGATGACTGTTTTCAGAAGTAGCATCCTTACAGCAGGGATGGGGAGGATGGGATCCCAGAGCCCTGAAGGAGGGAAGGACAGTGTGAGTGGCCTCAGCTGAGAAACTCACCCATGATGGCTGACAAAGGCCGACTTACAGCTCTTCTTCTCTTAAGGTGGTGCTCTAGGGCCTGACGGGTCGCCTGTCTTTATAAGGGGTTTGTTCCCTGGGAACCTGTAGGAGGATGTGAGAGAGCATCTCGGGGCACAGATGGCAGGCAGAGCCCCAGACTGGGAAACTGAGAGTAGGTGGGCAGTGCCGGGTGCTTCGTGATGGGAGATCACTGTCTTTCCACACAGTTCTCTTCTCGTTGAATGACCAGCCCTGGGGTTCCTCCCTCTGCTTAACTGAAGCTGCCCTCCTCAGAGAAATCTTTTCTCTGACTGACTCCTAAAATGCAAGTCAGAAAGTTGTACATCTGGCAAGCTTGATGTCCTCCAGAGCTGGCCGCAGGCACAGGGACAGGGGAGGGGCACTACTATTTATGGGTGTTCCATTCCAACCTTCCTAGGTGCTGTTCCTGGACTCCTGAAACTGCCTGGGCTGCCTGCCCCTGGCCATCTGAGTCTTCTATCTCCAAGTAAGTCCCTCCCATCCCTGAGACCTTCAAGGTGGAAGGGAGGGAGAATTGCATCCACCCACAGTGGGATTGGGCCTCCCAGGGCCTATACTCTCTCCCTCTTCTGTCCAGACAGCAACCTTTCTTCTAAAATCCATTCCGAATCCTTCCCCTTTACTGCTGTGTGTGAAGTTGATATCAGCTCTCACCTAGCCTATGTCAAAGGCTTTCTTATTGTTGCTTCTTTGCCTATTCTTGTCCCAGAAAATCCATCATCTTTTCAGCAGCCCGGGATCCTTTTAAAATCCAATTCGTGATTATTTTTTAATTTACACACACCAGATTTAACTATAATGTGAAGTTATATGTGTTTTGGCAAATGCATTGCATCCTACATCTACCTCCCATGTATCATACTGACCAGTTCCATCACCCTACATGTCCCGTGTGCATCCGGTTTGAGGTCAGTCACTACACTTCTCCACAGCTCCTAGCATCTATGCTCCCTTTTCAGTTCACATTGTTTTAACTTTCACAATTTGTCATATGAATAAGTCCATAAAATACAGGTTTAAAAGTGTGGCTGTATCATTTCTCATCACACATAGCAAGGAATGAGAATTCTCGTTGTTCCATATCCTCTCTTACATTTGGCATTTTAGATTGTCAGATTTTAGTCATTCAAACAAGTGTGCATTCCAATTTTTTGTTTTCTGTTTGCATCTCCCTAATGACAAATGACGTTATATGCCTCTTTGCAGTGGGTGTATCCTCTTTGGTAAAATGTCTGTTCAAATCATTCGCATCTTTTAAAAAACGAACAGACTTCATTTTAGAGCATTGTTAACCCAAAATGCAAAGAGAAAACCTCATCAAAAGTACAGAGAATTCCCACATATCTACACCTTCCTCCTGCCCTGCCCCATGTGGAGACACACACACACACACACACACACACACACACACACACAGCGTCTCCTGTTATTTACATTTTGTATTAGTATGGCATGCTTGCTACAGTTGATTTCACCTCTATTGATGCCTCGTTATTAAGTCAAGTACACAGTTTACATCAGGACTCACTCAACATTGGGGTGCTATACTTTTGATACATGTGTAATGGCAATTATTCATGATTCCAGTATCATACAGAGTTGTTTCACCATCCTAAATCTCCTGTACACTCCACCTATTTAACAATCCCCATGTCCCACCCCAACCGATCAGTCCATGGAAACTACTGATATTTTAGTGTATTCATAGTTGCCCATTGGAGAATATTGTATAACTGGAATCATACATTACGCCACCTTTTAGCTATTCTTTTTTCACTTAGCAATATGCATTCATGATTCCTCCAGGTCTATCTCACTAACAGTGACTGAAAGTTCCTGTTGCTCAACATGCATGTCAACATTTGATGTTTCAGTGTTTGGGCATTCAGTCTTTCTCCTAGTGGTAGAGTGCTATCTCCTCGGTGCTTTAATTTGCACTTCTCTAATGCCATATGACACTGAACAGTTTTCTGATACATGCTTATTTTCCATTCCTATATAGTTATTCTTTGGTGGGGTGGCTGTTCAGACTTTTTTGCCCACTTTAAATTAGGTTTCTGTTTTCTTATGTTTGGATTTTAGAGTTTAGTGCATATTAAAATATATATCTTTTATCAGATATGTTTATCACAGAATATTTATCCCTTTCTCTTGCTTATCTTTTCATTATCTTAGCAGTATCTTTTCACAGTGGAAGTATTTAATTTTATTAGAGTCCAATTTTCTCTTTATCTTAGATTGCTGATATTTTAGTGTTTCATCTGAAAATTTCCTCATCACACCCAAGGACACCTAGTGTTTGCACCCATAAGGTTGACCCACATTTAAAATTGTGATAAAATGCTTGTAAAAATGAATCGTTTCCCCATGGACAAATGTGTGAGTAAATTAACTGGTGAAACATTTTTGGAAAAAGCTCTCAGNCAATTTCATTTTGTTAATAAGAAAGGTAGCAAGGCTTTTTTTGTGTGTGTGTGTGCTGGATGCCTCCATTTCTTTATCTTAACTCCCATCTAATGCAACAGCATCTTCTGTTCCCTCAACTACTAAAGTTCATTCCAAATCCATCTACTTAAGTCAATCTCTGTTACTACGGCTTTGGGTGAAACTAGCATCATCTCTCCCCTAGACTATGGCAACACTTGCCTTATGGTTACTTCCTTTATTTTTTTTCTTTATCCCTGTAAAATCCATTGTCTTTTCAGCAGCCCATTATTTTTTACAAATTCTGAACCATAGTTAATTTTCTAAGATTACACACATCAGATTTAGCTATTATGTAAAGTTATATGCATTGTAACAAATGCATAGAGTCCTGTATGTACCACCCAAGTATCATACTGTCCAGTTCCATCAGCCTAAAATTTCCCTGTAAAGTCAATCTCTACACTTCTTCCAAGCCGGTAGAAACTATGTTCTCTTTTTATTGATAGTTCCTAGAGTTGTAACTTTTCCAGAATGTCATATGAATAGGTTCATGCAATATTCACTTCTAAAAGAGTGGGTGTATCATTTTTCATTTTAACCAGCAAGGAATGAGAATCCCTGTTGGTCGATATCCTCTATTACATTTGGTATTTTAAGATGTTTGTATTTGAGTCATTCTAGTAAGTGTGCAGTGAAATATTTTCTGGTTTTCCTTTGCTTTTCCCTAATGGCAAATGAAGTTGATCATCTTCTCATATGCCTCTTAGCAATTGGTATATTCTCTTTTGTGAGGTGTCTGTTCACATCATTGGCATCTTTTTAAAACTAATAGATGTTTTTAGGGTATTGCTGATCAGAGAATTCAGAGAGCAAACTTAATAAGAAATACAGAGTTCCAGCATACCTCCACTCCCCCACCCCCTATGTGCGCTGCCCGCACACACACAGCAACTCCCATTATATACGTTTTGTAATAATGTTGCACATTTGCACACACAGACAAAGCAACTCCTATTATTTACATTTTGTAATAATTTTTCACATTTGCTCAGAAAGATTGACCTGTATTGCTATATCATTAATTAAAGTCCACAGTTTACATCAAGACTCAGTTTTAGTGTAGCACATGCTGTCAGTTTTGGTTAATGTATAATGGTAAGTATTCACCCTTACAGTAACATACAGAATTGTTTTCTCATCCCAAATCTCCTGTGGCTTCACCTATTCATCTATCCCCCTCCAACTCCTACCCGCTCTGAGGCCCCAGAAACCATTAAACTTTTCATTGTATCCACAGTTACCTGTTCCAGAATATGGTTGGAATAATCAATTATGCACCATTTTTATATTTTCTTTTTTCACTTAGCAATATGCTTTCAGGATTTCTCTATGTCTATACCACTCCACTAACAAGGACGGAAAGTTCCTGATGCTCCACATACATGTCAATATTTGTTGTTTCAGTCCAATGGATTTCAGCCATTCTCATGAGTATCTAGTGCTATCCCCTGGTTGTTCTAATTTACAATTTCTTTCTTTTTTCTTTTTCTTTTTTTTTTTTTTTTTGAGGCAGTGTCTCACTCTGTTGCCCAGGCTGGACTGCAGTGGTCCAACATCAGTTCACTGCAACCTCCACCTCCTGGGTTCAAGCGATTCTCCTGCCTCAGCCTCCCAAGTAACTGGGACCACAGGCATGTGCCACCACACCTGGCTGATTTTTTCTATTTTTAGTAGAGACAGGGTTTTATCGTGTTAGCCAGGATGGTCTCGATCTCCTGACCTCGCGATTTGCCCATCTTGGACTCCCAAAGTGCTGGGATTACAGGCGTGAGCCACCGCACCCGGCCTTAATTTGTAATTTCTTAATGACATATAATGTTAAAAATCTTCTCATATGTTTACTTGCCGTTCATATATATTCTGTGGTGAGGTGCCTGTTCAGATTTTTTTTTTTTTTTTTTTTTTTTCTTTTAAAATCCCCTTTTTTTTTTTTTTTTTTTTCCCATTTGAAATCACACTTTTTGTTTTCTTACAGTTGGATCTTAAGACTTTAGTGTAATATTTTAATGTATGTCTTCTGTCAGATACTGGTTTCACAAATCTTCTATCCCTATCTCTGGCTTGGTTTTCATTCTCTTCGCAATATGTTTGGCAGAATAGAATTTGGTAATTTTAATGAAATTCAACTTATCTCTTTTTTCATAGATGGTTGGTACTTTTGGTGTTGCATCTAAAATAGTTAGGTGACCAAACCCAAGGTCACATAAAGATTGCACTCATAAGTTTGACCAAAATTCAAAAGATTGCTAAAGTATGTGTGTGAAAATATAAGGTATTCATATACATTTATTTTGGAGAAAATTAATTCCTGAAACATTTTGGGCAATAAGTCAGCAACATAATAAAAAATAGAAAATATTCATGCGCTGTTTATTTTGACTCGGTTTCCACATTCACATGACTTTCATATAAGAAATGACATGAA
>NW_016811498.1:156037-184930 GCF_001698545.2 Rhinopithecus bieti | reverse complement strand
CCCTGACCTCAGGTGATGCACCCGCCTCAGCCTCCCAAATTGCTGGGATTACAGGCGTGAGCCACCATGCCCGGCCTACACTGTCGTTTTAGTAACCTATAAAATCTCTTTAGGCTGATAATTTTCTCATTCTTTTGATGTATGCTAAATATCTTACCCTGTGAACCTCTGCTACCTTCCAGTGACTGGCCATTCCTACAGTTGCACAGGTGCCTGTGACACACTGCAAACCAGAATTTCCCTGTGGTGCCGCTACACAGACAAGAGACAGGGGAAGGATAGTGCACTACTGCTTTCTTTTAACATCAGAGCTAGCATGTCCGCCAAGGAACCCTTGTTCGCATCATGGGTGGACTTCAGAATGTTGTGGTAGTTTTGTTTTTTAGAAATTTGGCTTCTTGCAGTTGTTTATTTACAAAGTGATTTCTATAGTCTCTTCTACAAAGTTTCTGGGGAAGCTTTGTTTTTGGATCACCTATGAACATTCATTCCTCTGTGTATGTGTTCAGTGGCCTCTTTCAAATAGCACATCTTTTTAAAATCCTACTCCTAATATCAAATTTCAGGATGATATCAAATCTCTGTCTCTGACCTTAGGATTCCATCCCTAAAACCAGTATATTGTGTGGCAAATAAGATCTACTCACCAGCTTATTTGGGAATGCTTTGAGAGTGTGTTGAAGATTCCCATTATGGGTATTGAAACATCACTGTCCAAAACGCACATTTATATCAAAGAGCTGTTGTTATCACAGAGGATGCTGGGTGAGGGATGGAGCATGCAGGGAATGTCTGCAGAGAGTAGGAATGGCCTATGGAAGGGGATGGGCAGTTGACTCCAGGCCACAGCCCTGGGAGCAGGCCGCAGCCTTCACAACAAGAACCCTTAGTGACAAGCTGATCAGCAGACCAGGTTCCAGAATAAGACAAGGGAGCGCGCCGAGAAGGTCAAAACGAGGGTCCTATAATGTGGGAAAGAGCTGGGACTGAACACAACTGCTGACACCTGGACAGAGTCAGCTCTCAAGACACCTAGGCCTCACAACAGGAGGACTTTAAGTAAAGAAAGGCCACAAGAAGTCCTGAATTGTATTTCATTGTCAGTGTCACCTTCCTTCTTTAGGCTTAACCTAATATCTTAGCCACAGGGTCACCTTTAGGTCACCTCAAAGATATTGAGAAGTGTGAAGAGAAATGACATCACAGGCAGAAGGCCTCCCTCAGGCTGGGGGCAGTGGGAACAGTGTGGGCCTAGAGGAATTCATACCAGGGTTCAAGTAGCAGCCCTGTCGCATTCTAGCCAAGTGATCTTGGGGAAGTTATCAAGCACTATGAGCCTCAGGTTCTCCATGTGTGAAATGGGTTGGATAAGTTCTGTCTTGTCGAGTTGCAGAAATATATGGAATGTGAGTAAAGCATGTGGCACAGGGTCCGAAATACACTGGAACTTAATAAATGGCAGTTGATATCAATTATGATTATAAGCCCAAAGGCTACCACTACCTTTTTTGAAAACCTCACCTCTCCTTTTATTATGCAAAATCTGGGAAAATATGTAGCTGAATACATCACTGAAAAGAACTCAACCAATAATTCAGCTTCACAAATACAACTCAGCACATTGTGTTTCTGAAAGGATATGTCGTATAATTTGGGTAAGCCAGATGTCTGTAGCTGGAATGCAACTGAAAGATCGTATTTTGAGTCAAGAACAAACTCCTTTTCACCTTCCCCATTGCTCGTCTATCCAAACCAATTGTTTTATTTATGCTTCACTAAAAGCTAGTGCTTGCTTAGAGTTGCCCACATTACATTCAAAACAGCCTAACTAAAAGTCCTGTTAATGGACTGGGTTCTGGCTCTTCCTGGCCAGGCAAACGAGTGCCAGCCTGGAGGCTTCTGAGCACCACATCAAGGAGTTCTCACCACATTTCTCAGGAAACCCTTGCAGATGAGGGGTATCAATCACGTAGTCCTTGCACTGTGTTCACACTCCCCAGTGACAGAGCCACAGGACACCTTCCACGACTTCCCCATGTGGAGACTCCGCTCTGCTTCATCCTCCACCCAGAGCCAACTGCTCAAGTAGTTTTCCATTCCAGGCTTTTCTCTCAGCTTCTGAGAGTCTGGGCCCTGCCTTCATCCGGCTTCATAACAATCAGCTCCCACAGAAGCACCTGCAGTTTCTTGAAGCCCAAAACTGCCTGAGCTCAGGGCCTTTTCACTTGCAGGCCCCATCTAAAGTGTCACGTCCGCACTGTTGAAACTCATTCTTTAGATCATAGGGAAAATCTTCCCCTTCCTGATATGGCTTCTGAACCTAGACTTTACCGTGTTATGGGTGGGAAGAAACCTTGTTTTGATAGTATCCCCGCTACTAACAGTGCCTTCCATAAACAAATGCTGAAATATTGTTCAGCAAGTAAAGGAGTCGTTGATGCTTTTATTAAGATTAAATTCTGGTATTTCTTGAATAAGGCAAACAAATCCAGATATATAGCTTCAATTTTCAAGAACAACAGAATAAGGAGAATGAGCAATGTCAAAAATTAACAATCCTTTATTTTGTTCCACGATTTAAATACCGAGTTCTTTCACATTTCAAAGAAAATTCCAACCCAATCCCAACACCACATTCTACTGTGCCAGATCATAAGACAGAAGGTTTTCATTTTTTTCCTTACAAACTATCAAATCCTTACTCTTAAACCAGATAAACAGCAGTACATGTGTGACGATTTTCATGAACTAAGATTCTGAAATGAATTCAGCCCACCAAAAGGGGAAGCATTTGAAAAATACTGCCCCCCCCTCCCCAACAAAACGTTAAATTCTAAGTCACTCATATGAAACAGGAACACAAAGAACACTGTGGTCCCTCCAGCTCCACTCTCGCCCTCCCCGGCCTCTTCCAACACAGAGGAGGACTCAGCCTCAGACTTGACTCAGGACAGAAGTTGGTGGACATGATACTGGGGCTTGCACTGGCCGTGGAAGTAGCATCATCTGTGGTGTCAATTACAGCCTGGGCTCTGCCTTCCACATCTTTCAAAGCATCCATGTACCAGGATGGAAAGGAATTAGCAATGGTACTGTCGAGCTTGCCTAAAAACTCTAGGACTTTCCTCTTTCTGATTTTGAATTGGCTCTTAGACCTCACAATAATTCATAATGTGGAGGAGCGTTGTTGGGCACCTCCCGGTGCTCCAGGTACTTTCTCTGCACCCAATCTATAGTGAGGAGCTCACTGGGCTTCCCATAAATGAAGGCCTCCCTCCAAGCATACACCCCTATCGAATTCAGCACTTCCCAAATGACCTCCTCAGAGGCACAGCTGCCCTTGATGAAGACCACACTCAGAATATGAATTAGGAGGTGGTTCTTGGACATTTCCTGACCATCACTCAGATTCTCTTGGTCACTGAGTTCTACTGTGTTTTCAAAGACATAGGAGTCATTGTTGGGGTCCATCTCAGTCAGGGCAATGCCAATCATTAGTTCTATGAACTCAGGAGCTTTCCCGAAGATCATGGGAAGGCAGTCCTTATACTTCTTGATGACAGTCGTCAGCATCTCAGCCTTTGTGATAGGCTCCTTTGGTTGATATTTGAGGAGAAGCAACTGCACCAACTCAGCCACCTTTTCATCCAGTGCACATGAGAGCAAGGATTCACTGTCTGACAAGGCATGCCATGTAGGTGTATCCTCCACTTTTTGCCTGCTGGACTCCTCATCCAATGGGCCTCACAAAGGGAAGAAAGAGCAGGAGCTCAGAGGTCTCTGGGGAGCATCATGAAGAGGAATCCTGGGAGCACTCTGGAGAAGAATTGGAAACCCAGCAGCAGGCATGTCCTCATCCTCTGGAGCATCCAGAACCAGAATAGAGGATGAGGAGGAGGAGGAGGAAGAAGAGCAGGAGGGGAATAAAAAGTGGCAAGAGGAAGAGGAAATGGAGGAGGCTTCCTCCTCCTCCTCTTCTGTGGAATCCTGTGCATCTACCAAGTCCTGTATCAGAATTGGGTTCTGGAAGTCTTTCTCAAAGTTGAGGTGGGGACGGCTTGGGAAGAGAGATGTGATGACTGTTTTTCAGAAGTAGCATCCTTACAGCAGGGATGGGGAGGATGGGATCCCAGAGCCCTGAAGGAGGGAAGGACAGTGTGAGTGGCCTCAGCTGAGAAACTCACCCATGATGGCTGACAAAGGCCGACTTACAGCTCTTCTTCTCTTAAGGTGGTGCTCTAGGGCCTGACGGGTCGCCTGTCTTTATAAGGGGTTTGTTCCCTGGGAACCTGTAGGAGGATGTGAGAGAGCATCTCGGGGCACAGATGGCAGGCAGAGCCCCAGACTGGGAAACTGAGAGTAGGTGGGCAGTGCCGGGTGCTTCGTGATGGGAGATCACTGTCTTTCCACACAGTTCTCTTCTCGTTGAATGACCAGCCCTGGGGTTCCTCCCTCTGCTTAACTGAAGCTGCCCTCCTCAGAGAAATCTTTTTCTCTGACTGACTCCTAAAATGCAAGTCAGAAAGTTGTACATCTGGCAAGCTTGATGTCCTCCAGAGCTGGCCGCAGGCACAGGGACAGGGGAGGGGCACTACTATTTATGGGTGTTCCATTCCAACCTTCCTAGGTGCTGTTCCTGGACTCCTGAAACTGCCTGGGCTGCCTGCCCCTGGCCATCTGAGTCTTCTATCTCCAAGTAAGTCCCTCCCATCCCTGAGACCTTCAAGGTGGAAGGGAGGGAGAATTGCATCCACCCACAGTGGGATTGGGCCTCCCAGGGCCTATACTCTCTCCCTCTTCTGTCCAGACAGCAACCTTTCTTCTAAAATCCATTCCGAATCCTTCCCCTTTACTGCTGTGTGTGAAGTTGATATCAGCTCTCACCTAGCCTATGTCAAAGGCTTTCTTATTGTTGCTTCTTTGCCTATTCTTGTCCCAGAAAAATCCATCATCTTTTCAGCAGCCCGGGATCCTTTTAAAAATCCAATTCGTGATTATTTTTTAATTTACACACACCAGATTTAACTATAATGTGAAGTTATATGTGTTTTGGCAAATGCATTGCATCCTACATCTACCTCCCATGTATCATACTGACCAGTTCCATCACCCTACATGTCCCGTGTGCATCCGGTTTGAGGTCAGTCACTACACTTCTCCACAGCTCCTAGCATCTATGCTCCCTTTTCAGTTCACATTGTTTTAACTTTCACAATTTGTCATATGAATAAGTCCATAAAATACAGGTTTAAAAGTGTGGCTGTATCATTTCTCATCACACATAGCAAGGAATGAGAATTCTCGTTGTTCCATATCCTCTCTTACATTTGGCATTTTAGATTGTCAGATTTTAGTCATTCAAACAAGTGTGCATTCCAATTTTTTGTTTTCTGTTTGCATCTCCCTAATGACAAATGACGTTATATGCCTCTTTGCAGTGGGTGTATCCTCTTTGGTAAAATGTCTGTTCAAATCATTCGCATCTTTTAAAAAACGAACAGACTTCATTTTTAGAGCATTGTTAACCCAAAAATGCAAAGAGAAAACCTCATCAAAAGTACAGAGAATTCCCACATATCTACACCTTCCTCCTGCCCTGCCCCATGTGGAGACACACACACACACACACACACACACACACACACACACAGCGTCTCCTGTTATTTACATTTTGTATTAGTATGGCATGCTTGCTACAGTTGATTTCACCTCTATTGATGCCTCGTTATTAAGTCAAGTACACAGTTTACATCAGGACTCACTCAACATTGGGGGTGCTATACTTTTTGATACATGTGTAATGGCAATTATTCATGATTCCAGTATCATACAGAGTTGTTTCACCATCCTAAATCTCCTGTACACTCCACCTATTTAACAATCCCCCATGTCCCACCCCCAACCGATCAGTCCATGGAAACTACTGATATTTTTAGTGTATTCATAGTTGCCCATTGGAGAATATTGTATAACTGGAATCATACATTACGCCACCTTTTTAGCTATTCTTTTTTCACTTAGCAATATGCATTCATGATTCCTCCAGGTCTATCTCACTAACAGTGACTGAAAGTTCCTGTTGCTCAACATGCATGTCAACATTTGATGTTTCAGTGTTTGGGCATTCAGTCTTTCTCCTAGTGGTAGAGTGCTATCTCCTCGGTGCTTTAATTTGCACTTCTCTAATGCCATATGACACTGAACAGTTTTCTGATACATGCTTATTTTCCATTCCTATATAGTTATTCTTTGGTGGGGTGGCTGTTCAGACTTTTTTGCCCACTTTAAATTAGGTTTCTGTTTTCTTATGTTTGGATTTTTAGAGTTTAGTGCATATTAAAATATATATCTTTTATCAGATATGTTTATCACAGAATATTTATCCCTTTCTCTTGCTTATCTTTTCATTATCTTAGCAGTATCTTTTCACAGTGGAAGTATTTAATTTTATTAGAGTCCAATTTTTCTCTTTATCTTAGATTGCTGATATTTTTAGTGTTTCATCTGAAAAATTCCTCATCACACCCAAGGACACCTAGTGTTTGCACCCATAAGGTTGACCCACATTTAAAATTGTGATAAAATGCTTGTAAAAATGAATCGTTTCCCCATGGACAAATGTGTGAGGAAATTAACTGGTGAAACATTTTGGGAAAAAGCTCTCAGCATTATAAAAAATATAAAATAGTCATACCTTTTTCACATTTACTCAGTTTCCACATTAATATGCATTCTTATAAGTAATTGTATGCATTGATCCCAGAATTTATACTTAAATATGCTGATTGTATTTATTATAGCCACAAAAGAGAAACACATGGGTGTTCATGAGGAGGAGATTTGTTCAATGTGTTAATGCAATAAATAAATGGGAATTCTAGAGAGTAGTCCAAAAGTAAGATACATGTATATGTGCTGTGAAGCAAAGATTTTGGATTCATTTGAATAAGTGAGTATATTGGTTTGTTAGGCCTGCCATAGCAAAGTACCTCAACCTGGATGACATAAACAACAGATATTTATTGTCTCATAGTTTTCCAGTCTGGTAGTCAAAGAGCAAGGCATTCACAAGGTTGGTTCCTGCTGAGGGCTGTGAGGGAAGGATGTTTTTGGGCCTCTCTCCTTGCCTTGTAGATGGCTGTCTTCAATCCATGTGTGCTCACATTGTCATCCCTCTACTCATATCGCTATGTCCAAATTCCTCCTCTTAATAATGACTCCCATGATATTTAGTCAGGGCCAGCATTAATAACCTCATTTTAACTTGATTGCCTCTGAAATAATCCTATCTCCGAATAATGTCACATTTTAATTTAAACGGAATTTCACCTATGATAGTGCAAAGGTAACTTGCATATCTATATGTCTATCATTACCCATGTATACTTATATTTATAGACACATGTATATAAATATATATGTAATATCTGTGTGTGTGTGTTTCTGTATTACCACGTCTGTCATTTAAAATCTTTAAATCAGCTTCTAAAATTTACACACCACACTGTTAATTGTGGAAACTTCTGAGTAAGAGGCTGAATTTTGAAGAAACTTTACAAAGGGGAGAAATGTGGTTTCTGTGTATTTTTAGAATTTTTTTCAACAATAATAAATGCAGTATTTATTTGTGAGAAAAGCATTAAACTAAGCGTAAGAAGAGTAGCAGTGTAGTAGTCAGATAAAGTAACAGTAAGCTGATGGAATGAAAACATTTCCTGAAATTTACATGGTTTAACACGTTTAAATTCCGATTTTAGTTGGCAGGGTTTTGTGGGCTGAATTCTACTTGTCCCTCCAAAGGCATATATCCAGGTCTTAACCTCCAGTACCTCAGAATGTCACTGTATTTGGAGACAAAGTCTTTGAAGAGGTAATTAAGTTAAAATGAGGTCTTATTATTAGGGTCATATTCAATATTACCGGTAGGTGTCCTCATAAGAAGAGGAGATTAGGATACAGACACACAGAACAAGGGACAACCATGTAGAAATTCAGTGAGAAAGTGGCCATGTGCAAGTCAAGGACAGGGCACAGAAGAAATCAACTGGCAAAAATCTTGTTCTTGGATTTTTAGCCTCCAGAAATGTGAGAAAATACATGAGTATTGTTTAAGTCACCCAGTCTGTGGTATGTTGTTACGGCTTAATAAACTAATACATAGTGAGTCTTGGCTCTCATGTTACCCAGGTATCCAAGGTGCTTTCAACTTGTAGCTTTATATCATAACAGATGTTAACTGCTGAAAAGAAATGAAAGCATTGGAATGATGCACTGGCTTCTGTCTAACTGCAAAGGAACCAACCAGGATGACAAGTTAGACAAGAAGGAGATTGGCAATTGTGATGTCTCACATAAGCCACCACGGTGCGCAATTAAAAGCAACTATTATAATTTATGAAGGTAAGTCTTTTAATTTCTTGGAATTGTTTATGAGAAAGCCAGCATTGCCTTGAAATCTTATAGTTTTTTATTGTACCTACTAGGCGATTGGCGGTTTCAAAGAAAGAATTACAATAGGTTTTAAAACAATTCTGTAAGTCTTGGCAGGGAGGGTCAACCTTATTCCCTCAGCACTTTGCTGCACCGTCCTTTTGATGATAAACATCATTTCTTTAGGCTGAGAATCCTGTCATGCCTTTTGGTGTATATCCTACCCTGAGAGCCTCTGCTACCCTTCACATAACTGAACACTCTTGAACAACTGCACATGTGCCTGTGGCGGACTGCAAACCAGGATTTTCCTGTGCGGCAGGTAACAAAGGACAATGGAAAGATGATCAGCCATTGTTTTCTCTGCTCATCAGAGCTGTCCAAGGAACCTTTGTCACCTCCTAGGCAGTATTCAGGATTTTTTTTTATTTTTCTGTTTTTCAGAAATTCAACTCCTTGTCATTTATTTACAAAGTGATTCCCATAGTCTTATCTCATATACCAAGTTTATGAAGGAAGCTTTGCTTTTTGACCACCTAGTATAGCTCATTAATCTGTGTATCTCTTCAGTGGCCTGCTTTAAACAATGTTACTACAAATATCATATATTAAAATATTAATATAAATATCAAATATTAGGATATCAAAAACTCTCTTACCCTGGGATTACATGCCTAGAATCAGTATATTATGTGGCAACTCAGATTCTACTCAGCACCCTATGTGGGAGTATTTTGAGAGTGTGTTGAAGATGCCCAGGATAGATATGGAATTGTCACTATCCAAACTGAAAATTTACATCAAAGTGCTGTTATCGCACAGGAGCCGGGGGATATGGATGGATCAGTCAGGGAACTTCTGTGGGGATGAGGAGGCGTCTATGTCAGAGGAAGGACTGCTGATTCTGGGCTGTTACACTGGAAGCAGGGCACAGCCTTCACAGAGAGACTGTAGGGATGAGCTGGTCAGCAGGACAGGTTCCAGAGTTGCTCAGGAGAGCACACAGGAGAGACCAGAAGGAGGGTGCTGTAAAGTGGGAAAGTGCTGAGGCTGGACAGAACTGCTGGCACCTGGACAGGGTCAGCTCTCAAGAAACTTAGGGCTCAGAATAGGAGCAGGTAAACTAAGCCCACAATGATCCCCAAATTGTATTTATTCTCATTATCACCATTCTTCTCCCAGTCTACCTGAATACCTTGGACACAGGGTTCATCTTTATGTCATCTGAGAGATTATAGCAAGTGTGCAGAGAAGTAGCTTAAAAGGCAAAGGCCTTCCTCAGGCTGGGAAGAGAGGGACAGCATGAGTCAAGATGAATTCAGAGCAAGGCTCAAGTCCCAGCACTGTCACTTTCTAGCCATGTGATCTTACTGAATTTATCAAGGACTATGCACCTCAGGTTCTTCATCTGTAAAAGGGGTTTCAGAAGCCCTGTCTTGTAGAATTGCTGGATGTTTATAATGTGAGTAAAACACCTGGCACAGTGCCAAGCATATACTGGAATTTTAACAAATGGCAGTTATCAATGTAATTATAACCCCAAGGCTACCACTGTCTTTTATGAAAAATTTCACTCGTTTTATGATCTAAAACATCTCAGAGCATATGTAGCTGAATACGTCATGAAGTACCAACTCAACCAGAAATCCGGCTTCATAAATAAAACTCAGTCCATTTTCTTTCCAAAATGATATGTTGTATAATTTGGGTAAGTAGAGAATTCCCCAAGTGGAATGCGACTCAGTGATCCTGGAATTTGAGTCAAGGACCAACTCCTTTTCGCCTTCCCCAAGGCTCATCGATCCAAAGCACTAGTTTTATGTATCCTCCACTAAAAATCCAGCCCTTGCTTGGAGTTGCCCACATTAGATTCAAAATAACCTAATTAAATGGCCTTTCCATGGAGTAGGCTCTGGCTCTCCCACGCCAGGTGAGTCAGCCTAGAGGCTTCTGGTCACCGCTTCAAGGGATTCTCACCACATTTCTCAGGAAACCCTTGCAGATGATGGATATCAATCACCTGGTTCTTGCACTGTGTTCAAACTCACCAGTTACAGAGCCACAGGACACCTTCCATTACTTCCCCATGTGGAGACTCCCTCTCTGCTTCATCCTCCACCCAGAAGCAACTCCTCAGAGCAATTTCCCATTCCAGGCTCTTCCCTCACCCTCCGAGAGTCTGGTCCCTGCCACCACCCAGCTTTGTAACTACAAGCCCTCAGAAAAGCAACTGCAGTTTTCCAAAGCCCCAAGCTGCCTTAGCTCAAGACCTTTACACTTGAAGGCTTGCATGTGGAGTCTCACCTCCCCAGCCCCTTTTTAACTTGTTCTTTAGATTGTAGAGAACATCTTACCACCTTCTTGATATGGCTTCTGCTCCTAGACTCTACTGTTTTATGGATAGAGATAAGTCATGCTTTCATTAGTATCCCCACTACTAACAGTGACTTCCACAAGCAAATACTAAAAGAATGTTCAGCAAATAAAGGAGTCAGTGGGGCTTTCTTTTATTAAGATTTAATTTCTGCTGCTTTCTTCAACAAGCTAAGCAAAGCCAGGTATATATCTTTAATTTTCAAGAACAAAAGAATAAGCAGGACAAGGAAATGAAAATATTGACCATCCTTCATGTTGTCCCACTATTTAACTGTTGAGTTATTACGCATTGTTATAAAAAAAAAAAAAAAAAAAGCCTATTACAATACCACATTACCCTGTTACTGATCACAAAATAAGGGAGAAGGTATTTCCATTTATTGTAAACAAAATATCAAACTGTTACTCTTAAACCAGATAAACAGCAATACATGTGTGACCAATATTCATAAATTAATGCTCTGAAGCTAACTACCTGCTATTTAAAGGAAAAGCATTCAAAAAGTACTGAAAAACAGGTAAATCTCCACATCGCCCACATGGGACAGAAACGCAAAGAACATTATGTTCCTCGAGCCCCACCTGGCCCTCCACTACCTAGAACCTAAACTGCCTTCTTCAAACACAGAGCGAAGAAACTGTCCTAGACTTCACTCAGAAAAGGGGAGATTGCTGGACATGACACTGAGGCTTTCAGTGGCCATGACAGTGTCATCATCTGTGGTATCAGTTATGGCCTGGGCTCTCTCTTCCACATCTTTCAAAGCATCCTTGTACCAGGATGGAAAGGAACTAGGGACAGTGTTGTTCAGCTCAGCTAAAAACTCTAGTACTTTCCTCTTGATGTTTTCTGAATGGGCTCTCGGACCCCACAGAAATTCATAATATGGAGGAGAACTGTTGGGCACCTCCCGATACTCCAGGTAACGCTCCTGCACCCAAACTTTAGTGAGGAGCTCCCTGGGCTCCCCATAGACGAAGTGCTCCCTCCCAGCATACACCCCTATTGCATTCAGCACTTCCCAGATGACCTCCTCAGAGGCAAAGCTGCCCTTTATGAAGATCACACTCAGAATAATAATCAGGAGGCTGTTCTCCAGCATGCCCTCATCATCACTACCCTCATCAGTGGGGTCTACTGTGTTTGCAAACACATATAAGTGGTCAGGGCCCACTTCTATCAGGGCAAGGCCAAAAAGCAGCTCCATGAACTCACGGGCTCTCTTGAGTATCACAGGAAAGTAGTCTTTGTACTTGATGACAATCATCAGCATCTCTGCCTCTGTTACAGGCTCCTCTGCTTCGTATCTGAGGAGCAGGAACGCCACTAACTCGGCCACCTTTTCATCTAGTGTATGTGTGAAAGAGGACTCACTGTCTGGCAGGCCCTGACAGGTACTTGTATCCTCCTCTTTTGAGCTGTTGGACTCTTCACTGAATGAGCTCCATGAAAAAGAGGAGCAACAGGAGCTCAGAGGACTCTGGGAAGGACCCTGTGGAGGACTCTGTGGAGGACTCTGTGAAGGACTACTGAGAGTGCTCTCAGGAAGACTTGGTATCACATCAGATGGCACCTCCTCAGGACCACCAAGAATCAGAGAAGAGGATGAGGAGAAGGAAGAGGGGGAAAATACTAAGTAGAAAGTGGAAGAGGAAATGGAGGAGGCTTCCCCCTCTTCCTCATCTGTGGGATCCTGTGCATCTACCCAGTCCTCTGACTCAACTGAGGCCGGAGGAGAGTCGTTGTCAACGTTGTGGAATGGAACGCCCGGAACGGGAGGCATAACGACTTCTTCAGGAGCAGCAGGTAAAGGTATCAACAGGGATATGGATGATGAGATGTAACAGGCCTGTGGAAGAGAATGACAGTGTGAATGGCCTCAGCTGAGACTCACCCATGATGGCTCTGACAAAAGGCCAACTTACAGCTCTTCTTCTCTTAAGGTGGTGCTCTAGGGCCTCACAGGTCTCCTGTCTTCCTGGGGAGTTTGTCTGCTGGCAACCTGTAGGAGGATGTGGGAACACACTTCAGGGCACAGCTGGCAGGCAGAGCCCGAGACCCCAGGAATAACAGTAGGTGGGTAGGGCCGGGTGCTGTGGGGTCTCCTCTGTTTGTAGGGGTAGGGCCCTTGGTACACAGTCAGGGTGTGCACTCACCTTGACTCCTGGCACTGCCTGGGCCTCCTCTGCTGTGCTGACTTTAGGATGTGTGCCTCACACCCAGTTTGTCACCACCTGGTTCCTGGAGCACCTGCAAGAGGAAGTGAGGGAGCCCCTCAGGTTAAAGACTGCAAGTAGAGTCTTGGGCCTCCCAGGGCTGACAGCTGGGGCTGGCCAGAATCCCAGAGCTCCATAGTTCTGGACTGCATGGTCCCATCAGAATTTAATTGGAAACCTCACGGCTTCTCAGAGACAGCCAAGCCCCCACCACTCTGCTGGCCTAAGGCAAAACCTCCTAGCAACCTCCACATCCCTGAGAGCAGTGGGAGGTAGCGCAATGGCAGCCACCTCCCAGCACTCTACCATGGAGGTGGTGTGGGTGGCCTCACGTCCGTTCTGATGCACATGTGACTCCTGTCTTCTGTCTTATCGCCAGCAGGGCCTGGGAATCTTCCCTCTGCCAACCAGAGGCAGCTCCCCGTGCTGACTTGCCACGGGACCCCCAGAAAAAGGCCTCCGCCGCCCCTCCACCCCTCACCCAGAAATGAGAGGGCAGCCGCTCAGCCCGAGCCGACTGGGGCGCTCTACAAGGGCTGATTTGAGGAGCAGGGTGGGAATCTGTGGGAATCTGTCCTCTGAGGTGGGGGTTCCCCCAGTCCTCCTCAATGTCTTTCTATTTATTCCCTAGAGGGCCGGCACCTCCTCCCTTCTTCTGCGGCCATTTTCCTGTTTGGGACCAACCAGACCCAGGGCAGCGGCAGTGCTGGCCGGGATTTCATCTCTCTATTGTGGGAGGTCCCTCAGTTCTTCCTCAGGGCCCTCACCTTGCGGACTGGCCAGGTCTAAGACTCCCTACCGCTGACCTGATTCGCATCTCCTCGCAAAATGCCTCCGATCCCTCAGATTCCCAAGATGGCCGCCAGGAAAGCACATCCGGGAACCCGGCCGTGGTGGTCCACGGCTGACGGCAGCGTCAACGTGGGGCGGGGCCTCCTCTCTGAGGAGGAACCACTCCCCACCTCTCCACTTCTTTTCCATCCCATCCTTGCCACATCCCAGCTGCCCTCCAACCCTTCCTGCTCGCTCCCTAAACCTTGTGGACCTTTTCACTCCCACCTCCCCAGTCCTTGACATCCCACCCTCCTTTTTCCAGGGGTGTCAGCAGGAGCGGCTTGGTGCAGCCTGCACCTCCCCTCCGTGTTGGGAGGTCACCGTCCTTCCACATCTCTTCTTGTTTTCTGGCCAGTTCTGGGACTTCTCTCTCTGCTTAACTGAATCTGCCCTCCTCAGAGACAGCCTCCCCTTCTGCTGACTCCCAAAATGGAAGTAAGAAAATTGTACATCTGGGGACCCTGATGGGGTCCTTCAGAGTTGGCAGCAGGCACAGGGACAGGACAGGGGGCACTACCAGTCGTGGATGTTCCCTTCCAACCTTCCTGAGAGGCTGTGCCTGGACTCCTGAAACGGCCTGGACTCCCTGTCTCTGTGCATCTGAGTCTTTCACCTGCGAATAAGCCCCTCCCATCCCTGAGACCTGCAAGGTGCAAGAGAGGTGGACTCACATCCATCCACAGTGGGGTATGGCCTCCCAGGGGCTACTCTCTCTGTTTAACTGAAGCTGCCCTCCTCAGAGAAAATCTCCCCATCTGGCTGACTCCCAAAACGGAAGTCAGAAAGTTGTAAATCTGGGGACCCTGATGGGCTCCTCCAGAGCTGGCAGCAGGCACAGGGACAGGTTGGTGGCACTACTAGTCATGGGTGTTCCCTTCCTGCCCTCCTGGGAGGCACAGCCTGAAACTGCCTGGGCTCCCTGCCTCTGTGCATCTGAGTCTTTCACCTCTGAATAAGCCCCTCCCATCCCTGAGACCAGCAAGGTAGAAGAGAGGGAGAATCCCATCCACCCACAGTGGCATAGGGCCTGCAAAGCCCATGGTAGGGCTCCGGTGCCCTGTGTCTGAAATGGCATAGACAAGACTCTGTCTTCCTGCGATTATTATCCCTGACAGGGCCTCAGAGTCCCTTCCCCTGCTGTCCAGAGACTATGGTCTTCAGATCAAGGTTCCCATTTCCATGAGACCCCAAACCAAGAGGAAGTGAAGAGCCCTAGCATCTCTGCCTGAGGGCCCTGCCCAAGGCCTCTCAGGGGTGAAAACAAGGGCTGATTTTGTGTGTCCTTCTGTTTCTTGGGAGGGATGTCTCACCAGTCCTTCCTCTATGTCATCCTGGGGATGCCTGGAAGGGCCTGAGTCCCTTCCCCTCTCATGATCCGAAGTGAGACTTACTTGAGCACAGCCCTCTCCTCTTTCTACCGTGTAAGAAGTCAGGGGACACCACAGTGGGCCACCATGCCCCAGGGCCTCCCATGGCTGACAACAGTGGGGAAGCTGGATTCTGTGGATCCTCCACTTTGTGGGCAGAGTGTCTCTGCAGTTTTCCCTCAGAAGCCTCATTTGACTACTGGTTGGTCCTGGGTCGCCCTATCCTTCCCAGGATGGCAGTATGACACAGGGGAAAAATAATGTGACTGTACCCTGAAGAAAGCTAAAAAAAATCTACATTGCCATGGTGATCAAATTAGCATCGTCAGTGACTAAGTTTGTCCTATGTATGGTGGGTATGATATGGAATATTTGGGAACTCTTTGCACTATCTTAATAATTTTTCCATACATCTAAAATTAACCTAAAATAAAAGTTTTCTTTAAATGTGATAATGTTAGAAAACTAGGTAAAATTTTATTTAACTCTTGATGGTAAATATTATACTTACCTGGGAAAATTTGAAACTTCTACTTTGAGATTAGTAAACAAGCTAGAATCCTGCTATCACAAATTTCTATTCAATTGTCTAATAAAGGTAGTAGCCAGTGATGTAATATATAGCAGATATAAAAGCAGTTAGGATGTTAATGTAGAAAATAGTGTTTCCATGAGTAACAGATTATTAGACTCTTTATGAAAAAAATCAGAATTAAAAATAATCACCCTGATCTATAAATCAGTACATGTGCTTGTCAGATAAAAGATCAGTATACAAAAATGAACCTTGCTTTTTTTGCAGGAGCAAAGAGTATGAAAAAAATGGTAAACAAAATATAACTTGTAACATATCATACCAAAATGTCAATTAAAATAAATTTACCAACAAAATTTAACAACTTCACAGAAAATAATAAATGTAACATTTAGATTAATTGATGAGCCCCTACATAAATTTAGGGTTTTTAAAATTTAATTTTAATTTGGGGGGTACATTATAGGTGTATATTTTGTGGCTTACATGAGATATTTTGATAGAGGCATGAAATAGGTAATAATTACCACAGGGTAAATGGGGTATCTGTTACATCAATTATGTATCTGATGTGTTACAAACAATCCAATTATACTCTTTACTTTAAATGTTCAATTAAATTATTTGTTCACTATTATCATCCCATTGCCCTGGCAAATACTAGGTCTTGCTCATTGTTTCTATTTTTTTCTACCCATTAGCCCTCCCGACTTTCTCCCCACCCTCTCACTACCCTTCCCATCCTCTGGAAACCATCCCTCTATGCTCTGTCTCCCTGAATTCAATCGTATTGATTTTCCCCACAAATAATGAGAATATACAGTTTGTCTTTTGTGCCTGGCTTATTTCATTGAACATAATGACCTATACTTTTGTTCATGTACTGCAAATGACTGTAACTCATTTTCTTTTATGGCCAAACAGTACTCCATTGTGTATATGTACTATAGTGAACAGTGCTGCCACAAACATGGGAGTGCAGCTATCTCTTTGATATACTGATTTCCTTTCTTTTCTGAATATAGCAAGCAATGGGATTGCTGGATCATACGATAGCTCTATTTTTAGTTTTTGGAGGAACCTCCAAACTGTTCTCCATAGCAGCTGTACTGATTTACATTGCCACCAACAATATGCAAGTGTTCCCTTTTGTCCACATCCTCACTTGCATTTGTTACTGCTACTGAAGCGGGGCAGGGAAGTGCTGGGTAGAGGAGGGCGTGGTCCCTGGCTAGGGCTCCACTCCTGGGCCTGTGTCCACGGACCTAGGTGAGGACAGTCATTTCTGTTTTCATGCCCAAATGTTGCATTTCCCAAGACCACCCTGGCCTGCCATGCCCCCATCCTGTGCCTATAAAAACCCCAAGACCCTAGCAGGTAGACACACAAGCGGCTGGATATGGAGAGAAACGCATCTGCAGAAGAAGACACAAGTGGCTGGACATTGAGAGGACATCGAGGGGAGCATTCCAGTGGAAGAGCACATGACACACACGGGCACGCCAGCAAGCTATTGACCAGGAGAATGAGGTGGAGTTTGGTTGGGGCAGTCGGAGGAGAGCCCAGGCCGTGGAGTGGGCTGACTCCAGGGGAAAACCATCTCTCTTCTGGCTCTCCCATCTAGTGAGAGCTGCTTCCACTCAGTGAAACCTTGCACTCATTCTCCAAGCCCTCGTGTCATCTGATTCTTCCAGTACACCAAGGCAAGAACCCTGAGATACAGATAAGCCCCCATCGTTGCTATGAGGCAGGGGTCTAATCGAGCCGACTATCACAAGTCGCCTATGGATAGCTAAACTGAAAGAGAACCCTGTAACACACGTCCACTGGGACTTCAGCTATAAACATTCACCCCTAGACACTGCTGTGGGCTTAAAGACCCACAGACTGACAGTCTGTATGCTCCCCTAGACGTCTGAGCATCGGGGCACTTAAGAAGTGAGCGACGCCCTCATCGCATGACCTGCAATGGGGGTAAGGAAACTTTTCCAGTTTCATTATTGCTGGACTTTTGGATAAAAACCATGATAACTGGGATGAGAAGTCTCATTGTAGTCTTTACTTGCAATTCTCTAATCAGTGATGTTGAGCACCTTCTGATATACCTGTTGGCCAATTGTATGCCTTCTTTTGAAAAATGTCTATTCAGATCTTTTGCCCATTTTTAATCAGATTATTAGATTTTTCCTATGCCGTTATTATATTGTTATATATCCTTGTATATTCTAATTTTATAATATTAGAATAAAATTGTATAAAATCCCTTGTCAGATAGGTAATTAGCAAACATATTCTCCAATTCTGTGGGATGCATCTTCACTTTGTTTACTGTTTGCTGTGGAGAATATTTCTAACTTGTTGTGATCCTTTTGTCCATTTTGCTTTGCTTGCCTGTGCTTGTGGGGTATTACTGAAACAATCTTTGTCCAGTCACATGTTCTGGAGAGTTTCCCCAAAGTTTTCTTTTAGTAGTTTCATAGTTTGAGGTCTTATATTTAAGTGGTTACTTCATTTTGATTTGATTTCTGTATATAACAAGAGATAGTAGTACCTGGTTTCATTCTTCTGTTTACAAATATGCAGTTTTCTCAGCACCATTTATTGAAGAGACTCCTTTTCCTAATGTATACTCTTGACACCTGTGTCAAAAATGGATTCACTATAGCTGCATGGATTTATATCTGGGTTTTCCATTCTGTTCTACTCATCTATTTTTGTCTGATTTTATGTCTGTACCATGCTATTTTGGTTGCTATAACTCTGTAGTATAACTTAAAGTCAGGTAATGTGATTCCTCTCGTTTTGTTCTTTTTGCTTAGGATGGCTTTGGCTATTCTGTGTCTTTTGTGGGCTCCATATACATTTTAGGGTTGTTTTACTATTTTGTGAAGAATGTCCTAGGTATTTTATAGGAATTGCATTAAATATGTAGATTGATTTGGGTAGTATGAACATTTTAACAATATTGATTCTTGAAATCCATGAACATGAAATATTTTTTCACTTCTTGCTTGTCTTTTCAATTTCCTGCATCAATGTTTTGTAGTTTTCATTATACAGATCTTTCAATTATTTGGTTAAATTAATTCCTAGGTATTTTATTTTATTTGTAACTCTTATAAATGGGTTTACTCTCTTGATTTCTTTTTCAGATGGTTCACTGTTGGCATATAGAAATGCTAGTGATTTTTGTAGGCTGTATCTGGCAACTTTACTGAATTTGTTTATCTGTTCTAATAGTTTTGGTGGAATCTTTAGATTTTCAAATATAAGGTCATGTCATCTGCGAACAAGAATAATTTGACTTCTTCTTCTCCAATTTGGATGACCTTTATTTCTTTCTCTTGTCTGATTGCTCTAGCTAGATCTTCCAGTACTATGTTGAATAACAGTGATGAAAGTGGGCATCCTTGTTGTATTCTAGATCTTACAGGAAAGGCATTCAGTTTTTACCCATTCAGTATGATACTAGCTATGGATCTGTCATATAGAGCTTTTTAAATGTTCAGGTACATTCCTTCCATACACAGTTTTTTGAGCATTTTTATCATGAAGGGATGCTTAATTTTATTAAATGCTTTTACAGCATCAATTAAAATGATTATATTATTTTTGTCATTCATTTTGTTGATATGACATACCCTACTGATTGACTTGCATATGTTGACCCATGCTTGCATCCATGCAATAAATTCCACTTCATCGTGATGAATTATCTTTTTACTGTGTTATTGAATTAGTTTAATACTGTTTTGTTGAGGATATTTGCATCAATATTTATCAGTGACATTGGCCTACAGTTTTCTTTTTTTGATGTCTCTGTCTTGTTTTGCTATCAGGCTCATACTGACCTCACATATAACGAGTTTGAAAGTATTCTGTCTTCTATTTTTCAGAATAGATTCAGTAGGTTTGGCATTACTTCTTTAAACGTTTGGTAGAATTCAGCAGTGAAGCTCTTGTGTCCTGGGCTTTTCTTTACTAGCAGACACTTTGTTATGGCTTTGATCTTGTTACTTGTCATTGGTCTGCTCTCATTCTAGATTTCTTCATGGATTAATGTTTGCAGGTTGTAGGTGTCTAGGATTTTATCTCTTCAAACTTTTCCAGCTCATTGGCAAATAGTTGCCTGTAGTAGCCACTAGTGATCCTTTGAATTTCTGCATTATTAGTTGTAATTAATCCTTTTTAATCTATAATTTTATTTATATTGGTCTTCTCTCTTTTTTCTTTGTTAGTCTAGCTAAAGGCTTGTCAATTTTGTTTATCTTTTCAAAAAAATCTTTTTGTTGATATTTTGTATTATTTTATTCCTTTCATGTTTATTTACTTCTGCTCTGCTCTGATCTTTATTATTTCTTTTTTTCTACTCATTTTGGCTTGAGTTTTCTCTTGCTTTTCTAATTCTTTATGATGCATCATTAGATTGTTTATTTGAAGTTTTTCTTCCTTTTTTATGTAGACACTTATAGCTATTAACTTCCCTCTTAGTACTGTTTTCCCTGAACCCCATAGGTTATGGTATATTGTGTTTCCGTTACTGTTTATTTTAATTTTTGTTTCAATTTTCTTCTTAATTTCTTCCTTGACCCACTGGTCATTTAGGAGCATATTGTTTGATTTCCATGTGTTTGTATAGTTTCCAAAATTCCTCTTGCTATTGATTACTGGTTTCATTCCATTGTGGCCAGAGTAAGTGCTTGATATTATTAAAATTTTTGTGAACATTTTAAGATTTGCCTGGTGACCTAAGATATGAGACTGATCCATGTGAAGAGGAGAACAATGTGTATTCTGCAGCCTCAATGGATGAAATCTTCTGTAAATATCTATTAAGTCTATCTGATCTATACTACAGATGAAGTCCAATATTTCTTTGTTGATTTTCTGTCTGGAAGATCTGTCCAATGTTGAAAGTGGAGTGTTGAAATCTCCAGCTATTATTGTACTGGGTCTATCTCTCTCTTTAGCTCTAATAATATTTACTTTATATATCTGGGAGCTCCACTGTTGGTTCCATATATATTTACAATTATTATATCCTTTTGATCAATTGAACCCTTTATCATTATATAGTGACTGTCTCTTCCTATAGTTTTTGTCTTGAAATCTGTTTTGTCTTATATACGTCTAACTACTCCTGCTCTTTTTTGGCTTCAATTGGCATGGAATATTTTTTTTTTCTCTTATTTTCAGTCTATGTTTTGCTTTTTTGGTGAAATACGTTTCTTTTTTTCTTTTCTTTTTATTTTCTTTGTTTGAGGTGGAGTCTCACTTGGTGTCCAGGCTGGAGTGCAGTGACAAAATCTCGGCTCACTATAACCTCCTCCTTCTCCTGGGTTCAGGTGATTCTCCTGCCTCAGCCTCCTGAGTAGGTGGGAACTACAAACATGTGCCACCATCCCCGGTTAATTTTTGTATTTTTTGGTAGAGACAGGGTGTCACCACGTTGCCCAGGCAGGTCTTGAACTCCTAACCTTAAGTGATCCTCCTGCCTCGGCCTCCCAGAGTGCTGGGATTAGAGGTGTGAGCCACCACGCCTGACCTGAAGTGTGTTTCTTATAGGCAATGGTTCACTGTTTTGTTTTGTTTTGTTTTTTTAATCCATTCAGCCACTCAATGTGTTTTGATTGGAGAGTCTAATCCATTTACATTCAAAGTTATTATTGGTAAGTAAGGACTTACTTCTACCATTTTTTATTAGGTTTATAGCTATTTTGTGGTATTTTCTTTCATTACTCCTTCCTTCCTGTCTTGCTTTTAGTGAAAATGATTTTCTCTGATGAAATGATTTAATTTCTTGGTTTTGATTTTGTTGTGTATCCATTTTTTTTATTTCGAGTTAACATGAGGCTCGTACCTACTATCTTATAACCCATTATTTTAAAGTGATAACAACATTGTTTGCATAGACAAACCAACAAACAAGCAAAAGGAAACTAATAAAACTGCACTCCTTAGCTTTATCCCCTGCTTTTAACTTTTTTTTGTTCTATTTATATTTTATTTTACTGTCTGTGTCTTGAAAATTTTTTGTTGTTATTATTCTCGATTGGCTCATCAGTTAGTCTTTCTACTTAGAATAAGAGTAGTTTCACACCAGTTACAGTATAATACTATTCTGTGTTTTTATGTGTACTTACAATTACTAGTAAGTTCTGTACCTTCAGGTGATTCCTTGTTGCTCATTGACATTCTTTTCTTTCTGATTGAAGTACTATGCCCTTTAGTATTTCTTGTAGGACATGTCTGGTGTTGAAGAAATCCCTCGGCTTTTCTTTGTTTGGTAAAGGCTTTATTTCTTCTTCATGTTTGAAGGATATTTTTACTGTGTATCCTATTCTAAGGTAAAAGTTTGTTTGTTTTTTTCCTTCAGAACTTTAATATGTTATGCCACTTTTTCCTGGCCTGTAAGATTTCCACTGACAAGATTGCCGTCAGACGCATTGGAGCTCTGAGGTATGTTATTTGTTTATTTTCTCTTGCTGCTTTTAGGATCCTTTAATTTTCCTTGACCTTCGGGTGTTTGATTATTAAGTGCACTGAGGTAGTGTATTCTTTGGGTTAAATCTGCTTGATGTTCTATAACTTTCTTGTACTGGGATAGTCACATCTTTCTCTAGGTTTTGGATGTTCTTTGTTACTATCTCTTTAGATACTCTTTCTACCCTTATCTCTTTCTTTTACCTCTTCTTTATTGCTAGTAACTCTTAGATTTGCCCTTTTTGTGGCTATTTTCTGGACTTCATATGTGTACTTCATTGTTTTTTATTCTTTTTTTGTTTTCTCCTCTAACTGTGTATTTTCAAATAGCCTTTCTTTAAACTCACCAATTCTTTCTTCTGCTTGATCAATTCTGCTTATAAAAAACGATGCCTTATTCACTATGTCAGTTGTGTTATTCAACTCCAGAACTTCTGATTCGTTGTTTTGAATTATTTCAATTGCTTCGTTAAATGTATGTGATAGAATTCTGAATTTCTTCTTTTCATTGTATTAAATTTCTTTGAGTTTTCTCAAAACAGCTATTTTGAATTCTTTGTCTGAAAGATCACATTTCTCTGTTTCTCTAGGATTGGTCCCTGGGTGTCTTATTTAGTTGATTTGCTGAGGTCATGTTTTCATAGATGGTTGTGATGCTTATGCATCTGAAGAGTTAGATATTTCTTACAGCCTTTGCAGTCTAGACTTGTTTGTATCCATCATTCCTGGGAAGGCTTTCCAGATATTTGAAAGAACTGAGATTTTGTGATCTAAGCCATATCTGCATTAGGTGCACCCCAAGGCCAGTAACGCTGGGGTTTTTGCAGACTCTTAGGGGTATCATCTTGGTGGTCTTGTAAGATCTGGAAGAATTCTCTGGATTCCCATGCAGTCACTCTTGTCCTCTTTCTTTACATTCTCCCAACAAAATGAAGTCTCTCTGCGTGGAGCTGCCTGGAGCTGGGGGTGGATGACACAAGCACCCCTCTGGTCACCATCATTAGGACTGTGCTGGGTCTGATCTGAAGCCAGCACAGCACTGGGTCTTGCCCAAGGCCCACTCTAACCACACCAGGCTATTGCCTATATTTTCTCAAGGCCCTGTGGCTCTACAATCAGCAGGTAGCAAAGCCAGCCAGACTTGTGTCCTTCCCTTTAGGGTGGTGAGTTCCCATAGGACCAGGGCAGGTCCAGATGTGCCATCTGGGATCCAGGAACTAAAATCAAATACCTTAGAAATCTATCTGGTATTTTATTGTACTGCAGTTGAACTGGCACTCAAACCATGAGACACTGCCTTTTCCATTCTTCCATACCTTTTTCTTAGGCAAGGGAGCCTCACCTCATGGCTACTACCCCCACTGCCAGGCTACCCCTGATATTCCCTGAAGGCCCAAGTGTTCTGTCACCTTGCAGTGAATGCTGCCTGGCCTGATACTCACTCCTCAGGGAGTGGGCTTCCCTCTGGCCCAGCACCTGTCCAGAAATGCTGTTCAAGAGCCAAGGCTTGGAATCGGAGACCCTAAGGGTCTGTTTGGTGCTCTACATCTTTTGGCCAAGATGATACCTCAGGTGTAACACAAAGATCCCTTTACTTTTCCCTATGTTTTTCTCAAGCAGAAGCATTCTCTCCTCATAGCATCCACAACTGTGGCTGTGCTGAGTCTCACCTGAAGCTGGCAAGTCTCAGAGTCTCACTGAAGGCCTATGGTGTACTACCTGGGTAATGCTGCTGGTTACTCAGGACCCAGGGGCCCTTTACTCAGCAGGTGGTAGATCCTGCCAGGACTGGATCCTTTCCTTCACAGATGTTGGTTTCCTCTGGCCCAGGGTTTGTCTTGAAATGTCATTTGGGAACTTGGGCCTGGAATGGGGACCTCATGACTCTGCCCAATTCCCTATTCTTCTATGTCTGAAATAGTATCCAAGATGCATGATAAAGTCTTATTTGGTCTTCCTTCTATTCTCCTCAAGTGGAAGGACGGAGTCTCTTTTGGGACTACAAGCTGTGCAGCATGGGTTTGAGGGAGCACTCCCTTAGCCACCCTAGCTGATGTCTCAATAGCTTGCATTCCCCCTCATTCCACTGGCTCTTATCCCAATTCAGCCATAAGATTTGCCTAGAAGTTGTAGTCCCTGTGGCTTGGACTGCCTTTCAAGTTTACTTACAGCCACAGAGCACTTTAGCCTATGGTGGCAAGGCTTGCTGGTACTCAAGTTCCAACTGTTGGAATGGCCATTCCCCTCTGGAAAGGGCTGGTTTAAATATTTTCTCTGTGTGCAGGCATCAGTGGAGTTCAGCCTAGTTTTGCTTTCTGCCATGACAGGACAGCACTTAATTCAATGCATTGTCTCATATTTGTTGTGCTCACCCTCTCCCAAGCACTCAGATTCTCCCCACACCACACAGCCACTGCCCAGAGATGTAGGAGCAGTGACGTAGGTAATCCAATACTGTTTCCTACCTTCTTCAATGCCTCTTTCAGCAATACAAAATTAAAAGCAGGTACTATGAGTGCTCTGCTGATTTTTGGTTCTTAATGAAGGTACTTTTTTTTGTGCAGATAGTTGTTAAATTGGTATGCTTGCAGGGGAGGTGATTATTGGAGCCTTCTATTCCATCATTTAACTCCACTCCTCTCCCCTACAATAGTTTAAAACTATATACGTTAATAGATATTAAAATTTCATATTGATATGGTCTGAATCTGTGTCTTCACCCAAATCTCATGTCAATGTGTAATCCCCAATGTTGGAGGTGGAGCCTGGTCAGAGGTGATTGGATCATGGGGGCAGATTTCTCATAAATGTTTTAGTATCATCTTCTTGGTACTGTTCTCGCAATAGTGAGCTCGAACTCAATCTGGTCATTTAAAAGTGTGTAGCACCTCACTTCTCTCTCTTTTCCTCCTGTCTGGCCATGGGATGAGTCTTCTCTACCTTCAACTTCCACCATGATTGTAAGTTTCCTGAGGCCTCTATAGAAGCCAAGCCGATGCCAGCATCATGCTTCCTGTACAGCCTGCAGAACTGTGAGCCAATTAAACCTTATTTCTTTATAAGTTATCCAGTCCCAGATATTTGTTTGTAGCAATGTGAGAACAGCCTAACACATATATTGTAAATATGTTAGTTCTCCTGAAAATTTATCTACAGGTTGATTGCAATGCCAATTTTAAGGAACCAAACTTTGTATGCAAATGTGTGTGTAAACTTAATATGATGATTCTAAAATTTAAAGTTATGCCTATGGTCGAGCATAGCCAAGACACTCTTGAGAAAATAGAAGCTAAATGTAACAACTTTACCAGAGAGTAAGGATTACTCAAAAGTTATAATAATGAGATTTTTCAGTTTAGGCACACAGGCATTGAGAAACAGACCACTGGAAACTAAGAAGGAGTCACCCAAAACACCTTCTTATGTACCTAGACTAGATTGTGACAATAACATGTTTATCATAAAAAATTTAAAACCTACATAAAATTATGTACAAAAGCAAAGTGGACTTTCTCATATTCAATCATGAAGAAAGCCAATAGTGTGTTCTCACTTACAAATAGGAGTTAAATAATGTGTACACATGGATGTAGTGTGTAGTATAATAGGCAATTAAGACTCAGAAGGGGGACAGAGTGGGAGAAGATGGATAATGTGAAATTACTTAATGGGTACAATGTACCTTGTTCGGGTGATGAATACCCTAAACGCCCTGATTTCACCACTAGTAAATCTATGCATGTAACAAAATTGCATTAGTACCTCATAAATTCATACAAATGAAATAAAAGGAAGCCACCATTATGGGCCAATTAGAGGATCAATAATACTGCAAGAGAAAGGACTGGAATCATCTGAGGCACTGATTCCAATCTGTCAAGTCAGTAACAGAAGGAGTGGAGATGATGTATGTGGGAGGAAGAGGGGAAATGGCAGCTCCTCTTGACCTTATTCTTATACATAGATGGCCTTACTACCTTTATGAATCTTCATTTTCAAAGAGCAGAACCAAAAACTTAGTGCTGATTTGGGATCAAAGCAACCTGGGCCAATGATATGAGGCCAATGACCTCCCAAACCACTAGTCCCCGTGATGGTCTTTGGAGCTCTGGGGATCCAAGAAATATAAGATGGGCAGTACTCTTCCAGGAAAGCATGACAGGGTAATGTTGTTCTGACTATGGACAGCTTGAACAGGCCCAAGAACACTTTCCTGACTAGGAAGTGGTGACAGATTGCCCACAGGTGATGGAAGTAGAGGCCTACCTTCTTCCCCATATTGGCTAGGGAGATTCCAGTAATGGTAGGGTGAACTCCTCTTTTTCCAGCACATAAACAACCAGAAATCTGTCTTGGAATTGGAGGTTAGAAAATACAAAAAAATTCTCACAGTAATCTATGAAAAAGTTAATCATGGCTTAATTTATTTCTACTAATATGAAAGGTGGTAAGATTTTTATTGATGACCTTTATTCCTCTCCTTTCCTTTACTTTCATCCAATCCATCAAACCATTCTGTTCTGTTAGCCTCTAAAATCCATTCCAAATCTATCCACTTCAGTCAATTTTCATTACCACTGCTGTGAGTGAAACTACCGTCATCTCTCAAATAAACTATAGCAATAACTTCCTTACTGGTGCCTCTTTATCCAGATTTACCCTTGTAAAATCTCTTCTGCTCAAAGGAGTCAGGGATCCATTTAAAAATGTAATCCCTGGTTGATTTTTTAAATTGCATACGTGAAAGTTAACCGTAACATGCAACATGAAAGTTGTATGTATTTTAATAAATGTACAGATTCCTATATCTACCACCCAAAAATCATACAAAACATTTCCATCAGCCTAAAATTCCCCAGTGTGTCCCCTTTGTAGTAAAATATTATACCCTCCTCACTCCCTAACCCTACGGTTTTGATGTACTTACAGTTGTACTTTTCCAGAACATGGTATAAATAGAATCATACAATACTATCTTCCAAGAGGCTATACTATTTTTATTACAAGCAACAAAGAACGAAATTTCCTGAATCATTATATCAAAGGAACACCTACACTCCATGTTTATTGCAACACTGTTCACAATAGCCAAGATGTGGAATCAATCCACGTGTCCATCAATGAATAAATGGATAAAGAAAATGTGGTATAGATACACAATCAAATGCTATTCATGCATAGAAAAAAATAGAATGCTGTCTTTTGCAGCAACATGGTTGAAACTGAAGGTTATTATGTTAAATGAAATAAGCCAAGCACAGAAAGACAAAGTTCTAATTCATGTGTGGGAGCTAAAAATGTTTATCTCATAGAGAGTCGAATGACAGTTAATAGAGGTTCAGAATTGTGACAAGGGGGCTGAGATTGAAGAGAGATTAGTTAATGTGTCCAAACCTACAGCTAGATAGAAGGAATCAGTTCTAGTGTTCAATAGCACAGTAGGGTGACTATATTTAAAAACAATGTACTGTAGTCTTAAAAATAGCTAGAAGAGAGGACTTAAAATATACCAACACATAAACATGATAAATTGGGTAATGTGAGCTCTGTAATTTTGTTCTTTTTCTTCAATATTATGTTGGCTATTCTAACTGTTTGCTTTTTCATGTAAACTCTAGAGTATTTTGATGTCTAAAACATAGCTTCCTGGAATTTTGATTGGAATTTCATTGAATCTATGAACAAATTTGGAAACAGATGACATACTAACAACATTGGGACTTCTAAATTACGAAAATGGAATATCTCATCATTTTTAAAAATCCCTTTTCAGTGGTTTTTTATCAGTGCTTTTTTTTTTTGTTTCCCTTATACTTATATAATTTGGACAGAATATAAGAGTTTCCATTTTTTTCCACATAGTCAGGAGCATGTGTTTTTCTTTGATAATAGACATTCATTATTGTTTTGAATTGAATTTTCCTGATAGCTAGTGATGTTGAGTGTTATTTCATATACCATTGTATGTCTTCTTTCAAGAAATATTTACTCAGATTCTTTGCTTATTTTTAAATTGTATTATTTGGTCTGTTGATGTTGAAATGTGTGGGTATTTTGTGTATACTCTTTATTAATGCCTTGTAAAATGGATAGTTTGAAAATATTTTCTCCCATTTTGAAGGTTGTCTCTTCACTCTGTTGATTATTTTCTTCGCTATGTAGAAGGTTTTTAATTTGGTGTAATTCCATTTTTCTATTTTTGTCCTTGTTGTCTGTACTTCTGCAGTCTTACCCATAAAAGCTTTGTCAAGACATGTTTCCTGAAGCATTTCTTCTCTGCTTTCTTGTAGTAGTTTTCTAGTTTGAGTCTTACATTTAAGTCTTTAATCCAGTTTGAGTTGATTTTTGTATATGGTGAGAGATAGGTTGTGTAGTTTCATTTTTCTTCATATATATACTCAGTTTTCCCAGCACAAGTTATTGAAGAGGCTGTCTTTTCCCTAATAAATTTCTTGGTGCCTTTGTCAAAAACCATTTGGGTATAAACAAGTATATTCTCTTATTTCTTCTATGGGTTTTGTTTTAGAAAGTTTTTACTTCTATTTTACTATTGATGGAGAGCTTTGCTGTGTATAAATTTCTAGGTTTGTGTTTTCTTTTTCTTTCAACACTTTAAATATTATATTTTACTCTATTCTTGCTTCCATGATT
>NW_016811498.1:149322-154041 GCF_001698545.2 Rhinopithecus bieti | reverse complement strand
TGAATATAGGCAACTAAGCACAGTCATATTAGCAAATGTGTGATTTTTGTCTTCAGTAGAAATTATAGGCATTTTCATATAGCTGTACTGGTATTACAGATATCTCAAAATATTATTCACTTTCATTGTTACTTTGGAAGTGTAGTACTTATTAGACCTGTCCCTAGATCTTGTTATTTAAAACATTACTAAAGAAGCACGTTACTATATCCTACATTTATTTTTAAATAACTAAAATAAAATATAAATATTATTTTTCCTTTGGAATCTGATGTATTTTATGTTATATACTTAAAAGTATTAGTCTTAGAAGGGTTCATAGGCTATACCAGATCTTCACAGTTAAGAAAAGAGCAAGAGGCACTGAATCTACTGTTCATAGAGACCTGGCTGGCAATCCTAACTTCCTATTCCTAAGAGTGTAAAGTTAGGGAAGTTATTCAATCTCTTTTTATCTCATTTTCCTCGTATTCTCAAGAGATGAAATTGTCATAAATGTACCTGCTTCTCAGATTTGTTCCTAAGCTTACATAGCAGTCTGTATATTAAGTGCCTCTAACATAGAACACACTCAAGGGTGGCTGCTTTTTTTCTTTATTACTTATCCCATGGGTGTACAATCTCTTTCTTTGCTCCCCTGAGCCACATTGTGTCTTGGGCCACACATAAAATACACTAACATTAAGAATAGCTGATGAGCTAAAAAAATAAACCACAAAAAATCTCATAATGTTTTAAGAAAGCTTACAGATTTTTGTTGGGCCACAGTCAAAGCTGCCCTGGGCCTCATATATCCCAGCTGGGTAAGCTTGACTTACGCTGCAAGAGTGGTTCTCAAATGTTTCACAGACCACTAGCTGGCTTTGGGCTTATGTGGGGGTCCATTTAACCTATGGGTTAGTCTCTTGCAGTCCTAAATTCCTGAATCAGAATATGATTTTAAAGTTATTACTTACCCTTTCTCAAACCCATGGTGGTGGCTGAATTTTCTCTTTTTAAAAAGGGTCTGAGGACCATTGCTTTATTATCACTTCTACTGAGACCGGAGACAGTCCAAAAGGTACTCTTGGGTATTGGTACCTGCTCCTCTTTGAGTTCCAAGTATTTACTGAGTGCTTATTATGGATGAGGTGAGAGAAAAGTAGAGAGTAATAGGATGCTGGGGTGAAAATATGGTAGAAGCATAGATGTATAGAGAACCTGAGGGACCCAGTTTGGCTTTTAATCAAAAGCCAAAGGACCCATTCTGGATCCTTGATTAGAAGCTTCCTGAGAGAAGCGTCTCTCCTCCCCACCAACTCTGAGCATTTGTTCAGCCACAAGCACTTCAGATAATAGTCTCAGGGCTCAGAGTTAATACTAGAGGCAAAGCTGCAGCACCCATGACATGTTATAGATTGTCAGGGAAAAATCACATCTTCATATGGGTTCTCTTTACCAGACAGATTTAGGCTTTGGAAAACATTTATTTAGACAGAGTCTCACTGTCGCCCAAGCAGGAAGAAAAACTTTTTGTTCTAAAACATTTTCTGTCCAAAAAAAGGCTTAGCAGCATGATTTAGGAAGGTCTTATCCTTTTGAGATTATCTAGCATTGCATATAGTTCAGCTCAGTGATGCAGTGATTTCATTTTTTTACATCTCAATTATATGTATAGATTATATATATATATATTCATATATAGTTCTATGTGCAAATTTTATATACAGATCTTCCACAAATCTCAATGGGATATCTCAATAAACAGATCATAAGCCAAAATACCATAAGTAGAAAATTGATTTAATTTTCAACAAACCCCTGTAAAGTCAAGGAGTTATATGTCCAAATATTGTATTTCAGTGACCTTCTGTGTGTGTGTATTATATATGCACACACACAAATATATACATATATACCTATATGTACACATATACATACCTATATATGTAGAAACATATATACGCACTCCATGCATTATTCACTGCAATATTTCTATTCTATTCTTTATCTTTTATTTTATTTTTTTTTTAAAGACAGGTACTTAACCACTAAAATAGTTTGAAATTATTATTACAGTCTCTGGAGTCATACTGCTTGAAACAACTAAATCTTTCTTGACGTTCTGGTATTATCCAATGGCTACTGGCATCTGAGTCTCAGATTCCATCTTTATCTTTGAAATGAATCAGGGAAAGAAATAAGAAAACTTTCCTCCTACCTAACCTGTCTCATGCTTTCTTCTGTAGTGTAAGTACTCTCACTGACTTTATTGAGGTATCTCACTTCTCCCACCGCAAATACAAGTTCAACACAGTGTCCAGTTTCATGGAGGAGTTTCCCATGCTTTATTGTTTTGATTTTGCTGTACATACACACACATGCACACACATGTGTGTATATATAGATATGTATACATACACACATGCATATGTGTGTGTGTGTGTGTGTGTATATGTATACACACACATATATATGCATAATAAATTTCTCCCTTCTATAGTTCTCCAGGGTTGATTTTAGGAGCAGAAGACCACAGCTTGAACTTGATTATCATCTTGGCAGCTACAGGTAGGGTACTAAACTTATAAAGATTTTAAGGTTAATTGATATTGTGATAATATTATGTTCCCAATCAATATATAGGCTTAGTGATTGCCTTGAGGATGAGAATTGAAATGTAAATTTACAATAATCTAGTTGGATTAATACCAACTTAACTGTAACAGTATGCAAAATTTTTACCCCTGCATAGCTTTATTTCCTTATTTCCTCTCCTCCTTCATGAATTTATTGACATACAAATTGTATCTTCATATACAGTGTACACATTGTACACATCAATACAGATTTATATTTATTGCTTCATCAAGTTGTCTTTTAATCACATAAGGAATTTTAAAAGTTGCAAACAAAATCTGCATTTATACTGTCTTTTATATTTACCTGTGTCATTACCTTTACTGGTGTTCTTTGTTTCTTCATGTGGATTTGATTTACTGTATAGCGCCCTTACATTTCATCCTGAAGGACTCACTTTAATATTCCTTGTTTGACGTATTTGCTGCAACAAATTCTCTCAGTTTAAAAAAAAATTGGGGAATATTTTTATTTCTACTTCAATTTTGGAGGATACTATGTTGGATATAGTATTCTTAGCTGATGGCCATTTTCTTCCAGCATTTTGAACAAGTCATCCCAGTGCCTTTAGATATCTTTGGTTTCCAAATGAAAATCAGCTATTAATAGAATTGAAGCCTCCTTTTATGTCCTGAGTTGCTTCTTTGCATATTATCTGTTTCTCTTTTTCCATTATGTTAATGAAATTTCTAGGAGTGGATCTTTTAGGGATTATCTTACTTGTAGTTTTCTGAGCCTCTTTAATGTGAAGATTGTTTTAACTAAATGTTTGGTGTTTTGGGCCATTTTCTTTAAATACTCTGTTAATTTATCTTTCTTCTTGTGCAACTCCCAGTGTTATGCTACATGATTGTATCTCACTGATCTCTGAGGTTCTGTTTATTTTCTTCACTCTGTTTTCCTTCTCTCCCTCAAACTTTACAATCTCAATTGTCCTATGTTCAAGTTCACAGGCTTTCCTCTGCTGCTTCTTTCCTCTGAGAGCCGTATGTGAATTTATTTTAGTTATTGTGTTTTTCAACTCCAGAATGTCTGATTTTTTTTCTTAAGTAATTTCTATCTATTTTTGGATGTTCTCTATTTCATGAGTTATTTCAGTCATACTTTCCTTTGGGTCTTTAGGGATGGTTTTATTTACTTCTTTGCATATAGTTTAAATAGCTGGTTCAAAATCATTGTCTAGAAAGTCCAACATCTGGGTTTCCTCAGCAACTGTTTCTATAGATTTTATAAATTTTTTCTTATGTATTGGCCATACTCTCTGGTTTCTTTGTGTGTCTCACGATTTTTATTGAAAATGTAACATTTTAAGTCATAAGGTATCATGAATTTGACAAGATTCTACTTTCTCTCCAAGGTTGTTGTTTCTTTATTGACATTCCTGAATTAATTTTGTAAGATTTATATTCTTTGTTATGTGTAGGCATTGAAGTTTCTGCTCCATTAGCTTAGTGGTCACCCAATAATTGAAAACAGGTGTTTAAAATGCCTGCCACCAACAAGTCCCCAGTCTTTGACGAGGTACTCAGCATGCATATTTGGCTGGGACTTCTCCACTTAGGTAGTTTACAACTCTGCTTTAGCCTTGAATTCCTGCTTGTACTCAGAGACTCATAGTAATAAGAGGTGAGAGTTTAGGGTCTTCTCAAGTGTCTTCTGAGCATGCACACATACTCCTATGTATATGTATGACCTTCTAGATCCCCATAAATATGTTAGCATTTATCAAACTCCAATGGACATCTTATTCCCCAGCTATTTCTTTGAACTTTTGTTTATTGTTTGGCCTAAATTATTTTCACTGCCTTGGGTCACTGTGGAGTTAAGCAATCACCCATAGAGGTTTCAGACAAATGCCCTCAGGAAAAGAACTTTTCCACTGTGTGAGACCTGAGTCAGGTCAATTAAAATAACCTTGGAGTGAGATCTTTCAGGTAATCACCACATAGCTCAATTAATGACAAACCTCTGGGAATGGATCTTCAAAGTGGCTTCAACCCTGTTCTTTCCCTTCCCACTAGCTTCCAAGCTGCTGGTTTTCACTATGATTTCAGGCTATTGATATTTATTTTGCTCCAGCTGGCGAAAAGGGGTGGAAAT
>NW_016811498.1:144073-146020 GCF_001698545.2 Rhinopithecus bieti | reverse complement strand
CCCCATTACTTCATTCAAGTCCAAATTTCTTCTTCATTCATTACCTATCTCATCATAATTCTTCATGAAAACACATGTGCTCTCCCTGTTGATCGTGTCCAGCTAATCTCCCAAACCCCAACCCCTTCTACAAAACAACAACTCCTTTCCTTCCTGGGCATGGTAGGATACTTTCACCTTTAGATACCTGGTTTTGCCATCCTAACAAAACCATTATATAAACTCACAAAACCAAACCTAGCTGACCCCACAGATCCTAAATCCTTTCACCACTCCTCTTTCTGTTCCTTAAAATCAGCCCTAGAAGCTGCCCCCACAGTAGCTCTCCCTAACTCATCCCAACCCTTTTCATTACACACAGCCAAAGTGCAGGGTTGTGTGATTGGAGTTGTTACACAAGAGTCAGGACCATGCCTTGTAGCCTTTCTGTCCAAACAACTTGACCTTACTGTTTTAGCCTAGCCCTCATGTCTCCGTGCAGTGGCTGCTGCCGCCCTAATACTTTTAGAGGCCCTCAAAATCACAAACAATGCTCAACTCACTCTCTACAGTTCTCATAACTTCCAAAATCTATTTTCTTCCTCACACCTGACACATATACTTTCTGCTCCCCAGCTCCTTCAGCTGTACTCACTGTTTGTTGAGTCTCCCACAATTACCATTGTTCCTGGCCTGGACTTTAATCTGGCCTCCCACATTATTCCGGATACCACACCTGAACCCCATGACTGTATCTCTCTGATCCACCTGACATTCACTCCGTTTCCCCATGTTTCCTTCTTTCCTATTCCTCACCCTGATCACACTTGGTTTATTGATGGTAGTTCCACTAGGCCTAATCGCCACAAACCAGCAAAGGCAGACTATGCTGTAGTATCTTCCACATCTATCACTGATGCTACTGCTCTGTCCCCCTCCACTACCTCTCAGCAAGCTGAACTCATTGCCTTAACTTGAGCCCTCACTCTTGCAAAGGGACTACACGTCAATATTTATACTGACTCTAAATATGCCTTCCATATCCTGCCCCACCATGCTGTTATATGGGCAGAAAGAAGTTTCCTCATTAGACAAGGGTCCTCCATCATTAATTCCTCTTAAATAAAAACTCTTCTCAAGGCTACTTTAGTTCCAAAGGAAGCTGGAATCATTCACTGCAAGGGCCATTAAAAGGCATCAGATCCTGTCGCTCAGGGCAACGCTTATGCTGATAAGGTAGCTAAAAAGCAGCTAGCATTCCAACTTCTGTCCCTCACGGTCAGTTTTTCTCCTTCTCATTGGTCACTCCTGCCTACTCTCCCACTGAAACTTCCACCTATCAATCTCTTCCCACACAAGGCAAATGGTTCTTGGACCGAGGGAAATATCTCCTTCCAGCCTCACAGGACCATTCTATTCCATCGTCATTTCATCACCTCTTCCATGTAGGTTACAAGCCACCAGCCCACCTCTTAGAACCTCTCATTTCCTTTCCATTGTGGAAATCTATCCTCAAGAAAATCACTTCTCAGTGTTCCATCTGCTATTCTACTACTCCTCAGGAATTTCTCAGGCCCCCTCCCTTCCCTACACATCAAGCTCGGGGATTTGCCCCGCCCAGGACTGGCAAATTGACTTTACTCACATGCCTCGAGTCAGGAAACTAAAATACCTCTTGGTCTGGGTAGACACGTTCACTGGGTGGGTAGAAGCCTTTCCCACAGGGTCTGAGAAGGCCACTGCGGTCATGTCTTCCCTTCTGTCAGACATCATTCCTCAGTTTGACCTTCCCATAGCGGACTGGCCTTTATTAGTCAAATCACCCAAGCAGTTTTTCAGGCTCTTGGTATTCAGTGAAACCGTTATATCCCTTACCATCCTCAATCTTCAGGAAAAGTAGAATGGACTAATGGTCTTTTAAAAACACACCTCACCAAGCTCAGTCACCAACTTAAAAGGACTGGACGA
>NW_016811498.1:117558-143903 GCF_001698545.2 Rhinopithecus bieti | reverse complement strand
TGTCACCAACTTAAAAAGGACTGGACGATACTTTTACCACTTGCCCTTCTCAGAATTCGGGCCTGTCCTCGGATGCTACAGGGTACAGCCCATTTAAGCTCCTGTATAGATGCTCCTTTTTATTAGGCCCCAGTCTCATTGCAGACACCAGACCAACTTGGACTGTGCCCCAAAAAACTTGTCATCCCTATGTCTTCTGTCTAGTCACACTTTTATTCACCGTTCTCAACTCCTCATAAATGCCCTAACTTGTTTACATTGCTGGTTTATAGTGTTTCTCCAAGCCATCACAGCTGATATCTCCTGGTACTATCCCTAAACTGCCACTCTTAACTCCCTCTTAAAGTAAATAAATAATCTTTGCTGGCAGGGCTATGCTGAACCTCCTTAGGCACGCTCTAATTGGATGTCCTGGGTCCTCCCAATTCTTAGTCCTTTAATGTCTATTTTTCTCCTTGTCTTATTCCATTCTTTTTTCAATTCATACAAAACCATATCTAGGCCATCACCAATAATTCTATACAACAAACGTTTCTTCTAACAACCCCACAATATCATCCTTTACCACAAAATCTTCCTTCAGCTTACTCTCTCCCACTCTAGGTTCCCACGCCACCCCTAATCCTGCTCAAAGCAGCCCAGAGAAACGTTGCCCATTATCTCTCCATGCCACCCCCCAAAATTTTCACTGCCCCAACACTTTACCACTATTTTGTTTTGTTTTTCTTATTAATATAAGAAGACAGGAATGTCAGGCCTCTGAGCCCAAGCTAAGCCACCATATCCCCGTGACCTGCACGTAGACATCCAGATGGCCTGAACCAACTGAAGATCCACAAAAGAAGTGGAAATAGCCTTAACTGATGACATTCCACCATTGTAATTTGTTTCTGCCCCACCCTAACTGATCAATGTACTTTGTAATCCTCCCCACCCTTAAAAAGGCTCTTTATAATTCTCCCCACCCTTGAGAATGTACTTTGTGAGATCCACCCCCTGCCTGCAAAACATTGCTCCTAACTCCACCGCCTATCCCTAAAGCTATAAGAACTAATGATAATCCCACCATGCTTGCTGACTCTGTTTTCAGACTCAGCCCGCCTGCACCCAGGTGAAATAAACAGCTTTATTGCTCACACAAAGCCTGTTCGGTGGTCTCTTCAGAAAGACAGGTGAGACAGTACTGGCTATCTCATCCTGTGATGTAGAATGCCTAACCTCCTGGGAATGCAGTCCAGTAGGTCTCAGCCTTATTTTATCCAGTCCCTATTCAAGACGGAGACTCTCTTATTTTGAATGCCTCTGACAAGAGGATTGCCAAAGTTCCTTTTTTCACCATTTTTACCCACAAGTCTGTCTATTTCAGTTTTCTGAAAAATAAAAAAAAAAATCACTTTCGTTGATATCCTGCATTGAAGTCATTTTTTCCTCATAATTTTACATCAGGTTTTAATTTGGCCACGATTTTTGTTTGTACTTTGTGAAACTAAAACACTTCAGAGTAAAGCAACTCCCTGCGAGGTAACAGGAGCCATGCTTCTCTGAGTGCAGAGTAGAAAAAATGGCCAGAAAATATTTCCAATAGACCTCTGAGCAGTCACAAAGAGATGGAAGAATATCTAGCTAAGCAGTACTTGACACCCTGGCTTTCACAGATTCTAAGTGTGCTATTCCCTCTACCACTGTCCTTTGAAATGCTAATTAGCAGATTAACCACCTTTCACAGATCTTTAAGTACTTTTTCTCCTTAATTTAAAGGTCTTTGTTCTGTGAGATCTGAAAGGAAGTCCATGACAGACTCAAAAAATTCTCACTTCCTCTTGTTGCTTTTGGGATGCATTTGTTTATTTAAAGTTTGGGGCAGATGTCCGCCTAGAGTTTAATACAGTTGTAGCCACTTCCTCTGAAAAAGTTTCCCAGCCTCTCAAGACTTTTGTTCACTTTTGCTTCCCCAACACATGCTTGCATTGCACTTGGTTATACTCTGTACCTTTTACTGCCATTTAAAAATTATCATTTTAGTTTTCAGTATTCCCTAGTAGATCATACATTTTTCCAGGTCAGTGGTTATGTTTGGTTTTATCAATGCCCTGAATATAGTATGGAGTCAGTAAATGACTGTTGATTTACCCCTTCATTAATTAATTGATTTAAAATATAGATTTATGAAAGTCATAACCATAATTTTGATATTATACTGACAAAATAAAACTCTTCTGACTCCCAGAAACAAAATTCAATTAAAATGACATCTGATTGGCAATTCTGCTTTGCTTTAGCTGTTATTTAAAAATTTCAAAACTAGAAGTGTTGGGATTTGAAGCAAGGCAATGAGAAAATATGAAACACTTAGAAAGAACATAATTGATAGTTTAATTTGAAACAAAGCTAAACTTTTTTTTTTTAATGAGACAGAGGAAGACATAGACAAAGAAGAGAGAGAGAGAAACCAGCAGCAGAAGAAAGAGCGATAACAAATAGATTCCAAATTCAGAGGGGATGGAAATGAAAGGAGAAATAGAAGAGAAACAAAAATGGCTATAACTACTTTACTTTAATTTTTAATATTTATTGGATTATTCATCATTTTAAATTGATTGATGTCTTTCAAAATTATTTTTATTAACAGTTTAATCTTAAATGTGACAGAATTAGTTAAAACATACATGATATAGCTATTGACAAAAGTGTCTTTAAAATCTGGGAAAAATGATAAATAGGGTGTGATATTAAGATATCCTGAGTATAAGACAAATGTTCCCATGTCTCTTAGCTGTGTCACATCAAATGGTGTGTACTTTATAAAATGACTTTTTTTTATTCTTAATTTATTCTGAAACTTAAAAGAGGAATTTCTGACTCTAAAACAACAGAGTAAAAGCTATATTCTTCCTCAAGCCTAGTTTTATTGTACTGCTTTTTTACTGCTTGTGTGGACTCTTAGTCCATATGGCTCTGGAATTTGAACACATTCCTACTGATATTTATATGAAAGCTCTTAAATTCTAAGAAATTGATTGAGGAAGGGGGAACAGTGTAAATAATGATACTGTTACATGACAGAGTAGGTATTATGAAATGCATTTGCCAAACTGAAATGGTATGAATTTAACAAAGCTAATAATTACTTCTGAGATCCAAACTGCATGTATGTACCCATGTGTACACACTTTTGTGGATGTATTGGCAAGGGGTGTGAAGCAGAGCTTCTAAAGTAGGCATCAAAGAAGGCAGAAACAAATATAATTTATAATTTAATTTGCCTGACTTTAAGTTCCTTACCCTTTTGTGCAAAAGGTGAGACAAATACAGACATCACAATATTAACTGTGCCAGAATATAATGTGAATCAAGATAAACTGTAAAGGACAATGTGAGATCAGAACAGACAAGAGTATAACGTCTCCATGGGGATAGAGAGAAATTTTAATAAAAGACAGGACATTGCCCTTGGAGTTAGGTAGCATGAAGTGACCCCATCACAGCATTGTTATTACTTTCTCTAGCAAACTGCATCGGCCCCAGGTGCTATACCATAGTAAAATGTTTCCTATGTTTGGAACTATTTTTTTCTAAAAAGCTGATGTAGGAAATTGCTTGTTAACCTCCTCATAGGTTTCTGTAAAATATTGAGTAGATGTAGATAGGAATAGCTTTGCAACTCCTCTTTGCCACCTGCAGTATAAGGATCTGAGCCCATTTGACTTTAAAACTCCCAAGTACACTTCCTTTCTGTTGTAGCACTTATAAATAAATGACACAGAGGTTTCCCCCAGGTAATTCTGTTTCTCCAAAATTGCTTGGTTGACATGTTATTCTTCCCTCCTTCTCCTCAGAGTTCTTGTGATTTTCTCAACTAGAAGACAGGGACTCTTTATGTAGTTAAATCTGAATACTTATTAGACACTTGGGAGGGGCAATGAAAGAGCTTTTGGGAAACTGGTAATATTTTATGTCCTGATTCGTTTTCTCATTGTGTGAGTATGTTTAGTCTGTAAAAAAATCACTGAGTTTTTCACTTATGTGCATATCTTACTGTGCTCTCTGTTGTTTGTCACAGAATACCTGAAACTGGGTGGTATGGTTTGACTCTGCGTCCCTACCCAAATCTCACCTTAAATTGTATTAATCCTCTTGTGTCATAGGAGGGACCCAGTGAAAAGTAATTGAATCATGGGTGCAGGTTTTTCCCATGCTGTTCTTGTGATAGTGAACAAGTTTCATGAGATGTGATGGTTTTATGAGGGGGAGTTCCCCTGTACACACTGTCTTCCCTGCCACCATGTAATATGTGACTTTGTTCCTCCTTTGCCTTTCTCTGTGATTGGGAGGCCTCCCCAACCATGTGGAATTGTGAGTCAATTAAACCTCTTTCCTTTACAAATTACCCAGTCTTGGGTATGTCTTTATTAGCAGTGTGAGAACAGACTAATACAGTAAATGGTTATCAAGAATGGGGTGCTGCTGTAAAGATACCTGAAAATGTGGATGTGACTTTGGAACTAGATAACAAGCAGAGGTGGAACAGATTTGAGGGCTCAGAAGAAGACAGAAAAATGTGGGAAAGTTTGGAACTTCCTAGAGAGTTGGAGGGCTCAGAAGACAGGAAGATGTGGGAAAGTTTGAAACTTCCTAGAGATCTGTGGAATTTTGAACTTGAGAGAGGTAATTTAGTGTGTCTTATGGAAGAAGTTTCTAGTCTATAAAGCATTCAACAGGTAGCAGTGCATAAAAGTTTGAAAAATGTACAGCCTGATAATGCAATAAAAACAAAAAACTCATTTTCTGGGGAGAAATTCAAGCCTGCTGCAGAAATTTGCATAAGTAACGAGGAGTCAAATTTTAATCTCAAGACAATGGGAAAAATGTCTTCAGGGCATGTCAGAGGTCTTTGCAGCAAGCCCTCCCATCAGAGGCCTGGAGGCTTAGGAGGGAAAAATGGTTTTGTGGGCATGGCCCAGGGCCCCCCTGCTCTATGCAGCCTCAGGATTTGGTGTCCTGCCACTTAGCTGCTTCAGTTCCAGCTAGGGCTAAAAGGGGCCAAGGTACAGTTCAGGCCATTGCTTTAGAGGGTGCAAGACCCAAGCCTTGGCAGCTTCCATTTGGTGTTGAGCCTGTGGGTGCACAGAAGTCAAGAATTGATGTTTGGGAACCTCTGCCTAGCTTTCAGAGGATGTATGGAAATGCCTGAATGTCCAAGCAGAAGTTTGCTGTAGGGGCAGGGCCCTCATGGAGAACCTCTGCTAGGGCAGAGCAGAAGGGAAATGTGGGGTGTGAGCCCCCACAAAGAGTCCCCACTGAGGTACTGTCTAGTGGAGCTGTGAGAAGAGGGCCACTGTCCTCCAGTTCCTGGAATGGTGGATCCACTGACAGCTTGCACTGTGCACCTGGAAAAGCCACAGACACTCAACACCAACCTGTGAAAGCAGCTGGGAGGTGTACTGTACCCTGCAAAGCCAAAGGGGCAGAGCTGCACAAGGCCATGGGTGCCCACCTCTTGCATTAGGGTGACCTGGATATGAGACAAGGAGTCAAAGAAGATCATTTTGGAACTTTCAGGTTTAATGAATGCCCTGTTGGATTTTGGACTTGTGTGAAGAAATTGTTTTGGCCAATTTGGAAAGGGTGTATTTACCCAATGCCTGTACCCCCATTATATCTGGGAAGTAACTCACTTGCTTATGATTTTACATTCTCATAGGTGGAAGGGACTTGCTTTGTGTCAGATGAGACTTTGGACTGTGAAGTTTTGAGTTACTGCTGAAATGAATTCAGACTTTGGGGGACTGTTGGGAAGGCATGATGGTGTTTTGAAACGTGAAAGGGACATGAGATTTGGGAGGGGCTAGGGTACGGTGATATGGTTTGGCTCTGGGTCCCCACCCAAATCTCACCTTGAATTTTAATAACCCCCACATGTCATGGGAAGGACTTGGTGGGAGGTGTTTGAATCATGGGAGTGCATTTTTTTGTTTTTTGCTATTCGCTTGATGGTGAATAAATTTCACAAGATCTGATGTTTATAAAGGGGAGTTCCCCTGCACATACTCTCTTACCTGCCACCATGTAAGATGCGATTTTGCTCCTTATTTAACGTCCGCCATAATTGTGAGACCTTCCTACCCACATGGAACTGTGAGCCCATTAAACCTCTTTTCTTTATAAATTACCCAGTCTCAGACATGTCTTTATTAGCAATGTGAGGACAGACTAATACACTGGGTAATTTATAAAGAAAAGGAATTTACTTTTTATAGTTTTGGAGACTGAGATGTCCACGGTTAAAGGGTCAAAGCTGGTGAAGGCCTTCTTGCTGGTGGGGACTCTCTGCAGAGTCTTGATGCAGTGTAGGCCATCACATGATGAAGGGGCTAAACATACTAGTTCAGGTTTTTCTCCCTCTTCTTATAAAGCCACCGGTCTCACTCCCATAATAACCCATCAATGCATTAACCCATTAACCCATTAATCCATGAATTAATTTATCCATTTATAAGGGCAGAGCTCTCAAGATTCAATTACCTCTTAAACGCCTCACCTCTCAATACTGCCGCACTGGGGATTAAGTTTCAGCAAGAGTTTTGATAGGAGACCAATACTTAAACCATAGCAGTACACTCTTCTATCTATAAATTATATTTCACCAAAAAGTTGAAAATAAAAATTTATTAATAATAAAACAAATTATGAATATTTTAATTATACTTTCTGTGTCTTAACTCTTTCTTTCTTTCTTTCTTTCTTTCTTTCTTTCTTTCTTTCTTTCTTTTCCTTCCTTCCTTCCTTCCTTCCTTCCTTCCTTCCTTCCTTCCTTCCTTCCTTCTTTCTGTTTCTTTCTTTCCCCTTCCTCCCTCCCTCCCTCTCTCTCTCTCTCTCTCTCTTTCTTTCTTTCTTTCTGAGACAGAGTTTCACTCTTGTCACCCAGGCTGGAGTGCATTGGCGCGATCCCGGCTCGCTGCAACCTCCACCTCCCAGGTTCAAGCAATTCTCCTGCCTCAACCTCACGAGTAGCTGGGATTACAGGCGCCCGCCACCGCATCTAGCTAATTTTTGTATTTTGGTAGAGACGGGGTTTCACCATGCTGGCCAGGCTGGTCTCGAACTCCTGACCTCAGTTGATCCCCCCCACTGCCTCAGCCTCCCAAAGTGCTGAGATTACAGGCATGAGTCACCACACCCAGCCTGCATTTTCTTTCTTATCCCTATGGGCATGTACCTGTTTATCACATGAGAGCAAGTATAGGTTTTATATAAATGTCCCTCAAATCCATCTCTAGAGTAATTTCCCAAACAAAGCAAAATGAGTATAGTTGTGAATGAAGAGTGAGATTATTTGAGCTTAAGGTTAGAGAAATAAAGCAGTTTTAGGTGTTATATGCTCATGAACTATAATTTGCTGACCCCTTAAATAAGAGAGTGACCAATAATTAGTTGGTAGAATAACAAGGAGACTTAAAAGGTGATATAGTTGAATGCCATGAGCCTTCAAAAAGCAATGCATTTTATATGACCATGGTTGAATCCTAGTCTAGAAGTAGGATAAAGACACTTCTTGACCTTGAAGTAGTTGGAGGATGGAAAACATAAGCATAAGTTATTTTGAGAGGGCTTTAAGAAACGTGATGAATACCCAGTATCAGTAAAGACAGGAAAGAATATCTAATAAAGAGGTTGAAGATGAGATTGTAAATCATAGAATGGAGGCATGGATGGCAAGGTCAAGATTTCACTGAAGTCTTCTAAAGCCAATATCAATTCTATTTTCATCACTTTAGAGCTGAAAAACAACTTCTCGTTAATTAAATGCTTTCAGTGCTTTGAAAGGTATGCATTTTTCTCATTGCACCCTGAATATTATTCAAAGGCAGGTAAGTTCTGTCCCTGTTTTGATTTTTTTTAGTACCTTTGCAAGGCTCCTTATCAAGATTCACACAGGAGAAATTTGGTTTTCAATATTTGTTTATGTACATATGTATATGCATTACCATACTGCTTTCGCTGGATATTAGTCAATTTGAAATATGTTTCATAATAATTATGTAATTTATAATACAGCTTTATTTTAAAACGCATTAGAATTAATCCTGGAGTTCTATTCCATTCACTGTGGTAACCATAAGGAAAACTGGCTTTAAACTTTTGGTAAGTTCCACAATGATTTATTATGCAAAATTACAGCAGGGCAAATTTTAGCTATAAAACATGACCTTTTTAGTGTCCTGTTTCCTGAAACCTGGCCCCAAGTTATTTGACTTTCCACAGTTATTCAATATCATAAATTGTTGCCTTTCTCTTCAAACTGAAATGTACTGAGCACTGTTATTTTATTGTAGAGCAAAACAATAGCAAGCCAAATTGAATACAAACACGAAGACATGCACAAACACACAGGGAGGGACATTTGTACAACACATGCTCAGGGAATATCCTCCCAAGAAGAAAATCTCTGGCAAAGCTCTTATTTAACTTCCTTGTCTCTTGGATACATGATTTAAGGTGCTTTCTCCATCATACTCAATTCTGATGTAAGACTTCTCTTATCTCATATGGTCATTTTTATCCCCTAAGATGAATTTTTGTTCACTGCATTGTGTCCCTTTTGTAATGATCTGTTTGTTGTATATCATTAATATTAATATCTACCAGGTTTCAGTACTTTTTAATGTGCTAGGCACTGTGCTATCTTCTTTACATGTACTAATATATTCCTCACAACAGTTCCATGAATTACTTTAATTTTATGGGTGCAGAAACTAAGGCTTAGAGATAGCACATGGCCGGAAAATGCTGAGAACAGATTCTGAACTACAGTTTGCCTCACTTCAAAGCAAATGTTCTTTCTACAACACTGAAACCCAGGTGAAGTTTGTAAAATATTAAGCAATGCATTCTTCTTTTAGAATTATGATAAGGAATCCAAGAGAAATGAAATTGCTACATAGCAAAATATTTAGAATAAGAAAAAATACAAATAAGGGAAAAGAAGAAAATAAATATTACTTGTAATTCCATTCCACCAAAAGAATTACCTTTACTGATGTAGTGTTTATTGTTTCAAGTGCTTTTCTTTGTATGTCATAGTACGATGGTTATTTTATTGATGTATCCTGTGTTTTTCTCCCCATTGGTAAGTTGTGAATATTTCTCAGTGTCAGTAAGTTTGTGTTTGTCAGGTTAGATTTCAAAAAACAGCACATCTTTTCATTGTCTGAAAATAGTGTCAGTTTTTAACCAATTCTTCATCATTGGATATATTTATTACATAAAATATTTTTTAAAATTTGTATTATTAAAATGATATGATCAAAATTTTAGTACATTATAGGTCTTTATACACCCCTGAGTATCATCTTATGATTACAAAAATGATTATTTATTATGCATTGGGATTCAACAATTTTGAATTGAGAACCTTTGTGTTACCTGGTATGACACTAGAAGACAGAATAGGGCACCCTGAAAAGGAGCACACTTACCTATATACAGAAACTTGATAGATGACAAAAGTGACATTACATATAGCTGGATAGAATTGCTGAAAAGTTAGTTAGCATATAGAAAATAAAATTAAAGTTTTCCTTAATACAATAACACAAAATACCTTCCAAGTGGATTAAAGTTGTGTTTGCTAGTAAGGAAGAATCCCTTAAACAAAAACCTAAAAGCACAAACCGTAGGAGACAATATTGATAATTATGACTACAATGACATTTAAACCTTCTGTGTATCAAAAGAAACTTCAAAGTTAAATGTAAGCAAGGCTTTTTAAAAAAGCTCAATGAGGATGACATCAGCAAGGCCGTGGAATAGGACTTTTCAGTGCTTGTCCTCTTGCAGAAATATCAATGTAAAAAACTATCGGCTGGGCGCAGTGGCTCATGCCTGTAATCCCAGCAGTTTGGGAGGCTGAGGCGGGTAGATGATGAGGTCAAGAGACCAAGACCATCCTGGCCAACATGGTGAAACCCTGTCTCTACTAAAAATACAAAAATAAGCTGGATGTGGTGACGTGTGTCTGTTCTCCCAGCTATTTGGGAGGCTGAGGCAGGAGAATCGCTTGAACCGGTGAGGTAGAGGTTGCAAGTAACAACATGACATTCATACCTGTGCCTTCATTTCAACATCATTAATATTTTATCACATGATGTATTTATTTAAATGTGTAATTTCAGAAGCATTGCTGTATTTTGAACTATAAGTTTATTGTCCTAGGAACATATATTCCCTGAGAAATAGGTTTGCACAAATAAGAACAAATGAGAACAGACACATTGAAGAGGGTAGGAAGGACCGTTTCACATTATCCACCTCACTCTTCACCCACTTCAGGCAGTGAAATATGGAGAGAAATACCCTTTTATTGGGAGGAGAGGGATATGAGTACAGGACATTGCCTTGGACCCCAACACTAGGTTTCCCCAGTAAAACCCAGAGCCTGGCATGACCTTACAGGCCCTGACTCTAGGATGATACTCACAGACTGAACTTCTAGGTCTTCCCTAATACCAGGCCAGCACCTCGAACCCAGGCTTCAGGGTGACCTCACAGCCTCAGGTTACAGGATCACCCCAGAGGTCCCAGACTCAAGATCAGCCCCAGCATCAGGCCAGCACCCATGAACACAGGCTTTAGGAAATCCCCATCAACAGAATAGTCCCCTTAGCTTTAGACTCTAGACCAGTTCCTGCAGACTCAGGATTCAGGTTCACCCCACCACCAGGTCTATCCCAGCTCTAGAGTGAATTCCACAGACTCTGGTTCTAGTTATATCCTAGGTTTCAGGTCCACTCCACTGCCAGACCATCACCAGTGATTTCAAGCCCCAGAGGGTCCCCAGCACATCTGGGCCCTGCAGACCTGACCACTAGGCCTAACTCAGCACCAGAATGGTTCCTGCGGCCCCACACTCCAGGTGGGGAGCTGCAGAACCAGATTCCAGGCCCTTCCTAGTGCCAAGCCAACACTCTGGACATCCCAGGTCTGGGCTAGCCCCTGCTGACTCAGAACCCAGTCTGCTCCATTGCCATGCTCACATGCATAGTTCCAAGCTCAAGTTCATCTCATCACCAGGCCAACCCCTATGGCCTCAGGTGCCAGTCTGGTACCTTGAGACCCAATCTTTAGGCTGACCTCTGTAGCCCCAGATTCAGACCAGCACTTATGGACCCCACCATTAGGCCCACCCCAGCACCAGGACAGCATCCTCAGACCACAGCTCAAGACCATCTCCTGTGGCCTCAGGCACCAGGCCAGCAACCACAGAACCAGCCCTTAAGCCAACCTCTATGGACAGAGGATTCATCCCACTCAGTGCCAGCCAGCCCATAAGGCCCAATGCACCAGGAGACCCACGGTGCAGGTACGTATGAGAAGACCGAAGGTCCAGGCTCATTCCTCTAGAACCCAGGACCAAACTGGCCCCCAAGGACCCAGGCTCCAGGGTTTCTCCTGAGGACCCACTTACCAGTGCTACCCCTGTTGCTGTGTGACACAGGCCTGCTCCCATGGACCCGACCTCTAGGTCAACCCCCAAACCAAGCTGATTCTCATGACCCCAGGTTCTAAGCCAGCCTTAATACACTTAACTTACAGGTCAACACCCACACACCCAGTCTCCAGGCCTGCCCCTGTGGAACTAGGCTCCAAGCTAGCCCCTGTAGCCCTAGGCACCAGGCCAGCAACCACAGACCCTGGTTCCATATGCCCCTTGTGGGTCCAGGGACCAGGCCTACCCCAGCATCAGGCTGGCTCCAGAATTCTGGCCAGTTCCTGCCGCCCTAGGTCCCATGAACCCATAATCCAACCCTGATTCAGCAGATCCAGGGTCCAGGCCCATCCCAGTAGATGGGCCTAAGCTGGCCCCCATAGATCCAGGACCCATAACTGCTTATCTGCTAACCCAGGCACTAGGCCAGCCTGCTTGAAGACTCCAGCACCAACCTGATATGTGGACATACATACACTTAAAGAACAAATATCAACCTTTCTCCAAGTCTTTTAAAAATAATTGAATAGGAAGAAATACTTTCAAATGTTTACAAGGTCATTAATACCTGACATCAAAGCCACACAAGGACAGTACAAGAAAATAAAATTACAGGGCAATATCACAGATGAACACAGATGTAAAAATCTTCAAGAAAATATAGGCAAACCAGATATCTCAGCACATGAACAGGATCATTCACCCTGATAAAGTGGAATTTATCCGTGGGATGCCAGGTTGTTTCAGCACACACAAATCTATAAATACGATATGCTAAATTTACAGAATGAAGGACTAAAACCATATAATGAACTCAATATAGAAAAACCATTTAACAAAATTCAACATTCTATTATAATAAAAACTGTCAACATATTAGGAATAGAAGTAATGGATTTTAACACAATAAAGGCCATGCTTGACCAGCTCACAGCTAACATCACATTCAACAGTAAAACGTTGAAAGCTTTTTGTTTTTTCTCTGATCAGGATCAAGACAAGAACGCATACTCTCACATGTGTGGTCTTTTTTGTTTGTGTTGTGGCCATTGAAATCCCAGTTCTCTGGAGGCTTATCCTGACTTAGGAGAGGTGTGAGGTAGAGACACTGCAAAACTGGAACAATCAGGCTAGGTGAAGCAATTCTTAAATTGGATTCAGCTGAGAACATGATTCAGTTTGAGAACTCATACACAGCACTGTATGTCTTGCCCTGTGAAATTAGGCAAAAGAACAAAATTAAAGGCACCTGTGTCAGAAAGGAAAAACCTAAATTGTCTCTGTTGGCAGACATGAGGTTATATGTAGAAAACCTTAAAGACTCCACCATAAAAAAAAAAAAAAACCTGTTAGAAATAATGAACAAATTTTGTAAAGTTTCAGTATACAAAATGAACATGCAAAAACCAGTAGCATTTCTATACACTAACAATGGAATATCCAAAAGAGACATTCACAAAACAGCATCATTTACAAGAGCAACAGAAAAGATACATCGAAATACATTTAAAGGAGATGAACAATATGCACATTGAAAACTATAAAACATTGATGAAAGAAATCGAATAAGCAAAAATAAATAGAATGCTATTCTTTACTCATGAATTGAAATAATATCATTAATATCTCCACTCTGCCCAAAGCAATCCGCAGGTTTAATGCAATTCCTATCAAAATCCTAATGACATTTTTTTCACAGAGATAGAAAAAATAATCTTAAAGTTTTATGGAACCACAAAATACCTGACTAGCCAAAGCAGTCTTGAACAAAAGAATAAAACTGGAGACATCACTGTACTTGATTGTATCATATACTACAAAGATACGGTAATCAAAACAGCATGATTCTGGTTTAAAAAGAGACACAGAAAACAATGAAATAGAATAGAGAACCCAGATATAAATTCACACACTTATAGTATATTAATTTTCAACAAAGATTGCAAGAATACACAATGGGGAAAGAATAATCTTTTAAATAAATAATGTTAGGGACATAGTTTATCCACATACAAAATAATGATGTTAGACCCTTGTATCACACTACATACAAAAATCAACTCAAAATGGATTAATGACTTAAATATAAGACCTGAAAATGTAAAATTATAATACTCTAAAAATGCATAGGGGAAAAGGTCCATGACATGGTCTTAGCAATGATATTTTGGGTATGATACCAAAAGCACATGCAGTAGTAGCAGAAATAAACAAAGGGGACTACATCAAACTAAAAACTTCTGTACAGCAAAGGAAACAATCACCAAGATGGAAAAACATTCTGCAAAATGTGAAAAAGATATTTGCAAACCACATATCTGATAAAAGGTTAATATCCAAAATATGAAAGAAACACAAAATTCAATAGCAAAAAAATTTTTTTTAATGGGCAAAACATGAATAGACATTTTTCCAAAGAAGAGATACAAGTGGTCCAACATGTATGTGAAAAGGTGCTCAACATCACTAATCGTGAGGAAAATGCAAATCAAAACCACAATGCAATATTAATTTACACCTGTTGGGATGACCATTATCAAAAACTAAAAAGATAACAAATGTTGGTGAGGATATGAGGGAAGGAAGATGCTTACACACTGTTGGTGGGAAGGTAAATTGTAGAGCTACTGTGGAAAATAGTTGGTGGTTCCTCAAAAAAATTAAAAAGAGAACTACTGTATAATCTAGTAATACCACCATAGGGTGTACATATATATAAAGAAAGTAAAACTAGTATGTCAGAGAGCTATCTGCATTCTCATGTTCATGACAACATTATTCCCAATAGCTAAAATATGGAAACAAACAAAATGCCCACTGTGTATGTGTGTGTGTATAATGTGATATGATTCAGACACAGAAATAAAATAATCCTGCCATTTGTGACAAGGCGGAGTCTGAAAACATTATGTTAAGTGAATTAAAACAGATGCAGAAAGACAAATTCTTAATCATCTCATTTGTATGTGAAATCTAAAAATGTCAAACTCAGAAACAGTAGAACGATGGCTATCGATTGATGGGTGGGATAAATGGGCAGCTGTTGTTCAAAGGATATAAATAAACTGTAAGTTGTAAGATGAATAGGTTAGAGAGCTCTAACATACAACATGCAGCATGGAAACTATACTTACTACCATATTTTAGACATTCATTTGCTAAGGGAGTGGATCTCAAGTGTTCTCACCATAAAACTAAAATTTTAACTGTGTGAAGTTATTAAAATGTCAATTAGTTTAACTTTGGAAATAGTTTCGTAATGTATATTCATAACGAAACATCACCTTAAATATGCACAATTTTGTTTATCAGTCATACCTCAATGAAGTCCCCCAAATGGACATTTTGAGGAAAAAATATTAAAAGATACCATTATATACTCATTAATATGGTAATAGTAAAAAGACTGATGATGACAGGTCTTGGAGAGGATGAAGGGTAATTGAAACTCTGAAACTTTGCTGATGGGAATGCAACTGCTATAGCCATTTTGGAAAACAGTTTGGTGGTGTCTAATAAAGTTAAATACACACTTAACTGGCAATTCAACTTCAGATATTTATCCAAAAAGGAAAAAGATTGAAAAGTTATTTTTGATGGTTGCATAGTATTCACGGTAAGACCAAGAGACATGAAAACTGATGTTCTTACAAAGAGTGTGTTCTCAGAAGTTCATAGCAGCTTTTAAAAAAAATTAATAGTTCTAAACTTGAAACAATTCAAATATCTATTAATTAGTGAATAGCCAAATTGTGATATAAGTAGAATACTGCTAAGCAATAAAAAGTAACAAACTATTGAAATATCTCATAAAATGAATGACTCGCAAAAGCATTGTCCAGAGTGAAAAAAGTTAGACATAAAAGTCTACAAAGTATTTGATTCCATGTATAATAAATTCTAGGAAATGCAAAAATTTAGTAATAGAAAGCAGATTCGTTTTACCATAAGACAAGTGGAGGGACAACCCGACAAGACATAAGACAAGACCATAAGACAAGATAAGGATTGAAAGGGGAGGAAGAAATTTTTTAGGGTGATGAAAATGTTCTCTATCTTGATTGTGGTGATGTTTACACGACTATAGGCATTTGTCAAACAGAGCCAATTATACACTTAAAATTGGTGAATGTTATTATGTTTAGATTGTACCTCATAAAAGCTTATATAAAGAAAAACATTGTCACAACTATTTTTTTTTTAATTTTAATTTTAGCTCCAGGTAAAAAATGTGCACACTCTTTACCTGGATACAATGGTGATGCTGTGGTTTGGGGTGTAAATGATCACATCACCCAGTTACTGAGTATGGTACCCAATAGTTGGTTTGTCAATCATTGCCCACTTCCTCCTCCTTCTTCGTGTTGTCCCTGGTTTTTATTATTGCCACCTGTATGTAGATGAGCACCCAGTGTTTAGCTCCCACTTATAAGTGAGAACATGTGATATTTAGTGTTCTGTTCCTGTGTTAATTCACTTAAGATAATGGCTTCCAGGTGCATCCATATTGCTGCAAGGACGTGATTTCATTCTTTTTAAGTGGTTGTGTAGTATTCCATGGTATTTATGTATCACATTTTCTATATCCAATCCACAGTTGATTGGGACCTAGGTTGATTCCATAGCTTTGCTATTACGAACAGTGCTGCAATAAACGTGTGAGTGAATGTGTGGTTTTAGTAGAAAGATGTGTTTTCTTTTGGATATGTAACCTGTAATAGGATTGTGCTGTTTCATTCTCATCTGGAGACTGTGGCAATTCTAATGTTTGTAATTGTTTTTGTGCAAGAAGGATATTTTCTTTTGCTTTCTTTCCCGGTGGTATTATTTTTCCCATTTCCTTTCTCGCTCTTCCCCACCCCAACATCTGTGGGAGTGTTTGTGAGTGCAGAGAATGCTGGGTAGGGCCTTTTGGCTTTGCTTCTGTAGCCCTATGTACTTCTTTCAACAGGTTTTATATTGGGCTATGCAGTTCAGTCTACAATCTAGTAAATGGTATTTAGAGGTAAGATCCTACTGTGGCCAACAAGGCTGCATATATAATTGATCCCTGTTTACTGGCAGCAGCTCTTTTTCGCTTCAGTCAGTGGGCTGATTTGTGGAATGCACAGTGAGCTGAGCTCCCTGTTCTGTGCTCAGGGTGGGCAGGAGACATGAAGTGCTCGTCCAGACTGGGCAGGTTCACCTACCAGTCCCCTGGTGGTAGACAGAAGCACTGTCACTGAGGAAGAATTCAGCACGTGGCCACTAAGGACCTAGAGGCATGCCTGGGCATGGAGCTGGGAAATCTACTCAGTCCCATGTTCTCTGCACAGGCATGGTGGGTGGCCAGAACTCCTAATCCAGGAGAGAGGGTGCTCCAGATTATTGGAGATCTGCCTGGGCATGGACAGGAGAAGGCCTTCCTACATGATGATCTAGGTCCAGAAAGGGTGAAGCAACTCAGGCTGGTGCTTTAGGTAAGCAGATGCTCTGAACGCCTAGAGATCTGCTAGCGTGTGTTCCAGAGAGGGCCCCCTACACCAGGATCTCTGCACAGGAAAGGTGGAATGGCTCAGGCTACTGATACAGGTAAGCTGGTGCTTCCAATGCCTGGAGATCTGCTGGGGCTTGGAGCAGAGAGGCCCCCCTGTGCACCACAATCTATGTACAGGAAGGGTGGAGTGGTTCAGGTTGCGGAAACAGATGAGTGGACACTCAGAATGCCTGATGATATGTCTGGGTGTGGAGCAGAGATGGCCTCCCTGCACCAATATCTCTGCGCAGGAGGGGTAGGGTGATTCTGGCTGATGGAACCAGCAAGCAGGTTCTCTGAATGTCTGGAAATCTGCCTGTGTGTGGAGTGGAGAGGGCACCTCTGCACTCAGAGCTCTGTAAAGGAAGTGTAGGGCAGCTCAGGCTGCTGATCCAGGCCAACTCAAGATATGAATGTCTGGAGATCTGCCTGGATGTGAAGCAGAGAGAGCTTTGCTGCACCACACTGTATGTCCAGAACGGGTGGGGCAGCTCAGGTTTCTGAACCATACAAGTGGGTGCTCCAGATGCCTGGAGATCTGCCTGGGCGTGAAGCAGAGAGGACTTCCCCATACCAGGATCTCTGCAGACAATGGGTGGGGCAGGACAGGCTGTTTATCCAGGTGAGGAAGTACTTGAATGCCTGGAGATCTGCCTAGGCGTGGAGCAGAGAGAGTCCTGTTGCACCACACTCTATGCTCAGGAAGGGCAGGGTAGCTCAGGCTGCTGAACCAGGTGAATGGGTGCTCTGAATGCCTGGAGATCTCCCTGGGAATGTAGCAGAGAGGGCCCCTCTGTACCACATTCTCAGGGGAGCAGGCTGGGGTAGCCAGCAATGGCACATCCATATCACTTTCAGGTCATCAAGCTGGTCCTGCCTGCAAGTCTCACCACCTTGGAGAAACTGTCGCTGTAGAAGCTCTCCTCCTGCCTCAGGCTTGTGACAGGGAAGAGCATAATTATTGCACCTAATGCTAAGATACTTTCTACAGTTCTGGCTGTGGAGGCTCCTACCCCACTCCACAGCCAGCACTCCAATTTCTGGCCTGACACTAAAATGCCTGCATGGCCACACTACTGGGTCACCTAACAGTGACTGACTTTGTATGTGACCAGATTTAAACGGTGTCCTGTTCTCAGCTCTGGGCCTGGATAATGTTTGCAGCTTTTCCTGGTGTCTTTCCCTCATAGCATCTCCAAGCCTTTCTCAGAGTTAACTCCAGGGCCTGGGAGAGACAAAGTGGTCTCCTTTAGCGCTGGTTGCTTGAATCTCCATTGGAAAAGTGAGTCGCAGAGGGCGGTTCTCTGCCCTTCTCATGTACTGGGCCCTCACTCACTTTTGTCAGCTAGATGCTGTCACGGGGTCTGCTCGCCAGCATTCTCCTCCCCAGGACCTGGGACATCCTTCATGATTCTAATGGATTCTCATTTTCCTTCTTGAATTAAAGCTCACAGAATTAGTCTTTATGTACTGTGTTTCTATTTCCATGTGGTGGAAGCATGCTAAAATCCTTTAATCTACCACCTTGGAAAAAAATCACAATTTTTCTGAAGTGAGGTTTGGCACTATCTCTGATTTTCACAGTGTTGGCTTTGTTCTCAGGTACATTCTCTCCACCTTTTGGTAAACATGCTCCTAAGCTTACGAAGTCTTATGACCCTCGATCTGAGTTCACCGAAACAATTCCCTAGTCAAACTGTGTTATATGCTCTTCCCTGAACCAATCACTGTGGATAGGGAAATGAGGCAATTCTGTTGTTAGGACTGAGTCATATGTACACTTCTGAAAATATGGTTCCTCATATACACACGGAAAAGGCACTAGTGTGATGTTACCAATGGAAAATGAAAGGAATTCTTGGTAGACCAAAGTAATAGCTGTAAAAACTGTGAGGTCATTGTTAGCTTGCAGCTGAAAACAATTGCACAAAGTATTTTTCCTGGAGGCGATCGTTTTACTTCATTATTTTGCAGAAGTATTCTATGAATGCTTTCTATTTTGTTATACACAATGTTAAAAAGGTTTGTACTCGATGATTGAGAATTAATAAAAGTAATACATTTTAGTGTTTCTTCAAGGACATAAGTGAAACTGGCAATTTATTTTCTGTGATGTGGTGGTGAATAATACAAAGATAATACAGATGAGTGCTCCTCTCTTGGTTCACGTTAAGTCTCCAACAGTTTTCCCCACAATTGCTTTTGCACCGTCATTGGAAGTGTCAACATAATGAACAAGCAAAATAATGTCTGTATATAATTATAAATATAGTTTTGACCTCATGAACTCGTGAAAGTGTCTTAGAAACTCCCAAGGGTCCAATGATGACACTTTGGGAACCACTGATCTATGTGATTTAATAGTATTTACACTGAATTAATTTTCCAAATTTTTATACATTTTGTACTTTCAGCTAACATTTGAAGAAAAGTGTATTAGGACAATATACATTTCAAAGATATGAAATGTTTTATAGTGTAACACAAAATCTGAAATATAGGTATTTTACTCTTGATAGGAAGTGAAGGAAAACAAGATTAGGACTTGCTGTACAATTCTAACGCCAAATCTAAATTTTTATTGAAAAGTACAGGTATTTCTATTTTATTGGTAGATGTGTGATATGGCTTGGCTCTGCGTCCCCACCCAAATCTCACCTTGAATTGTAATAATCCCCACATGTCATGGGAAGGACCTGGTGGGAGGTAATTGAATCATAGGGGTGGGTTTTTCCATGCTGTTCTAATGATAGTGAATAAGTCTCACGAGATCTGATGGTTTTATAAAGGGGAGTTTCGCTGCACATGTTATCTTGCCTGCCACCATGTAAGACGTGCCTTAGCTTCCCCTTTGCCTTCTGCCGTGATTGTGAGGCCTTTCCAGCCATGTGGAACTGTGAGTTCATTAAGGCCCTTTTTCTTTATAAATTACCCTGTCTTGGATATGTCTTTATTAGGAGCATGAGAACAGACTAATACAATGTACTACAGAAAAGCTGTTCATGAAATATAATCCCATTTTGAATGTGCTAGAGTTCACTAAGTGAGACTGAAGTGAATTATTTTAAAAGAAGAGGTATTTTATATCATAATAATTATAACAGTCATTTTGGTAACTGTTGTGCTTTTGGAGCTTCAAAAGGATTAATTGTTTTGTTAACCTTATTCTTTTTAAATAATTTTCCTGTGATGTCATATTTATACACAGGCCCAGTGGAAGTACAGGTTGATCATTAGCAAAAACAAAATGGCCTCCTCAATATTTAAAATGAATAAAAATGTTTCATTAGTTGGTATCAAGAGATATAACATAGGTATTTGGATTTGGGGCTCTTTGTGGATAATCATAAGATCAAGAAACACTGGGCCTATATTCCCATATAGAAACCGTCAATTGATGGCTACCCATTTTGTATAGGCATTTACTCTCCAGTTTACTTCCATGCCAATTAGTCCTTATTATTTTGGATCCCTCTCAATTCATTCATGTTAACTACAAGGGGCTTCTATGCATTTGAGCCTAAAACCTGTGTTTTGTAAATTGTATCCTTGTGTACATTGAGGATATCATCTCTTGTATGATAAAAAGTATCTTTGTCTAAGAATCATGAAACCTGAACTCTTGTTTGCACTTTCCCCATCAATTTGCCATAAATTGACATTTATTAAGTGAAAGGTTTAGGCCATAACTATTTGCTTTTTAAGGGTTTTTTTTTTTTTTTTTTTGAGACAGATTCTCACTCTGTCACTCAGGTTCGAGTGCAGTGGCGTGATCCTGGCAAACTGCAACCTACACCTCCTGGGTTCAAGCGATTCTCATGCCTCAGCCTCCCAAGTAGCTGGGGTTACAGGCATACACCACCACACCCAGCTAATTTTATGTATTTTTATTAGAGACGGGATTTCACCATGTTGGCCAGGTTGATCTTGAACTCCTGACCTCAGGTGATCCGCCTGCCTTAGCCTCCCAAAGTGCTGAGATTACAGGTGTGAGCCACTTCACCCAGCCCTAAGGGCTTTTTTCAACCTGTGTGTTTCTATATTTTTTTAATTTTAATTTTTGTGGATGCATATTAGGTATATATGTGTAAGGGGTACCTGAAATATTTTGATACGAACATTCAATGCATAATAACCACATCACGGAGAATGGTGTATCCATCCCCTCAAACATTTATCCTTTGTGTGAATGTTTCTATTTCTTTGCTTTATAATTGTCCTAGAATTACAACACATGGTCAGACATGTTTCGTTTTTAGTACTGAATGTAAATAATTACACACTGCCCAAAACTCACAATGACATTTTATTGTCTCCTTTGGAAACCAAGGCAATGGTGATCTCACCTTCATAAATTCTTTAGCAAATGACACATCAAATCCAAATGTTCGGATTGACCATATTACATTAGAGTGCAAACATATCTGAGCTTTATTTAATAATGGTACCATATTTGCTATTATTTAATTAAATGTTCTCCATAATTTCTTACTCTATACTGTCAATATAGATTAAAACTTGATTGCTAACAAAGAAAATAAAACAAAGGAAAATGATCACACTTCATGAAAAGAGAGTTAAAATAATTTTGGCAGTCTTCCCATCAACCTAATGGGATCAATATGTCTTCTGGATACTCTACGTAACATCTGATCTTTTTTTCCTTGATAGTTAACTCAGCGTTCCTCTGTTTTCATGCATATTATAATTTTAGTATCATTTTAAAAAAATTTCAAGAATACCCTTTCTTACTCTGTCCATTGTTTCTACCTTTCTTCCTTTTTTCCTTCTTAGCCACTTACTTATCTAAAATCAAAGCTATCCAACATGGTGGGGGATATAGTCTTTGCCCTCATGGGTTCACAGTAAAATAGATGAGATGGGCATACATATTTTTACATGTAATACAGTGTGATAAATTAAACAATTGAGGTAAGGGCCAGGTACAGTGGTAGAATAAGGAGGAAGTGATGACATTCACTTGAGCAAGTCAAAAACATTTCTACCAAATAGGAGATATTAAGGAGTTATTTGAAGGATAAGGAAATTTTTTTCTAGGAAGGTAAATGGGGACAGGGCATTCCAGTCAGAGATAGAGTCAATAAGTAAAGCATGCTGGCATCTAATAACATGGCATATTTAAAAAATATTAGGTTGGTGCAAAAGTAGTCGCGGTTTTTTTCCATTAAAAAATAGAATTTTTCGCCATTATCAGGAAATTTACTATTTCTGAGCCATGGATTTGTGTTAAGAGATGAGGCAAGGGCAGGTTACAGAGTGTAGAAGCCCTTGTATGGTATATTAAGGAAACAGTAAGCATTTTTAGGCAGGGAAACTACATGGTCAAACTCATGTTTTAGAAAAGATCATGCTGGCATCAGTGTTAAAGATAACACGGAGGGTGAAAGACTTACTCTCATCTCTCTGTTTCTTTTATCTTCAGCCACAAAATGATAAAACTAGGTGCACTTGAGGGTTTTATTTTCTCTCAGATGGCTAGTGGCCTCTTCAGACACAAAGGATAGTTCTAACAGGAGATTAAGCCCAAACACTTCAGACTTGCCTGCTAGATCTTGCTTTTACAAGTGCTAACTCTTCAGTCTCTACTGAGCCCTTGGGCCACCTGTTTCTCCAAATCCTTGGCTCATTTGCCATTCCATCCACATTACTCAAATTTTGGATTAAGTTTATTTCGTGGTAGTTTTCAGCTTGTTTCAAACAATTTTATTAGGAGGAGTAAAATTTTATGGTGACTGTGGATCATTTGTTGGGAATAAAATGACACGTTGCTCTTGCTAAGCCTTAGGTACAGCTTTCAAATGATACTTGTTTTCCCAAGCTGTTTTACCTGCGTTTGGCACCACTCAACATTGAGCATTCTGTTACTCCCACAGACCTTACATCTAATGCAATTAAAGAAAAACAATTTTTCAAAAGTTGTGCTGTTGGAAGACTCACACACAATGTTGGCATCTGGGTTTGACAAGATGACATTTAGATTTATTTATCTAAGCCCCAAACACATAATATCTCTGGTATGATTAAGTATTTTGGCTTAATTATCACATTTAAAATCTGATCTAAGAAAAGCTAATCATACTACTTCTAAATGTCTTAAATATCATCATGATCCTTTTTGTTACTAATGATAACACAAAAATTATGGGTAGGTTGACATTTATTAAAGGATAGCAATATCATTAAGATCAAACCCTTTGGAGTCAGAGAGGTCTGAATTAAGTGTTAAGTCAACTGCTTCTACTTACTAGCCTTGTGACATTGACTAAGTTATTTGACCTCACTGACCTTCAGTTACTTTATCTGAAGAGTGAAAATAACAATATTGCTTCTATGTGGAGGAGTGAGTATTCAATGAGATCAAGCACATAGAGTGCCTGGCAAACAATATTCTTTATAATTCATATATTACTGTAGATGAAATTTAACATCACCTTGTTGAGACTTGGTATTTCTGTTTAGAAATAAGATGAAAGGTGTATCAAAGAATGAATTTTTCTTCCTTACTGAACCAACCAAAAAATCAGAAATATTTATTAGACAATGTTTTCAAGACATTAGACATCAGACAATGAGGGATGTGGATCAATCAAAGATGAAGAATACACAAGGTGAGCCCTACAGTTATCCCACCTGCCTGCTTTGTGAGAGTTTCCGGTCTATAATGCAGAGAGGGGAGATTCAGGAAAAAAAATTAAAACAGGTTTTAATCATGAAGTTGAAATAGATGGTGTTGAGAGTCTAGTGAAACCAATGTAGCTGGAATTCACAGGATAGTGTAACAGAGACGAAAGAGCTGCACAGAGAGAGACAGCTCAAAAGATCTGCAGGGGATTTCCCTCAAGTATACAGGAGAGTACTAATCAGAGCACGCATGTAACAAAACTAGCACAGGCCCAGGAGAAAAAAGAAGAAAAAAAATTCCCCCAAATCAGAAAAGGTAAGAGAATCACTGACTAATGCTCATATAGCGCCAGAAATAGCATCTATTCCAAACAGCCAGGCTGAAAATTCTCGTAATTCATGTAGCATTGAGTTGTTTACACAAAAGGATCTTGCTTCAGTAATGGGAATAATAAGCCATAGACTGAAAATGGTTCTAGTTCCAGCTAGCAAATCCTAAAAGCAAGATATGAAAGGATTAAGTTGTTTCCAAGCAACTTTACTGTATTCCAGAGCAAAGCTTAATAATATTTATGGCCAGGTTGTGGTGCACACCTGTAATCCCAGCACTTTGTGAGCCCAAGGTGGGACAATCTCTTGAGCTCAGGAATTTGAGACCAGCCTAGGCAATATGGCAAAACCCTGTCTCTACAAAAAATATGAAATTTAGTTGGGCATGGTGGTACATGCCTGTAGTCCCAGCTACTAGGGAGGCTGAAGTCGGAGCATCACTTGAGCCCTGGAGATCGAGGCTGCCGTGAGCCAAGATGGCGCCACTGCACTTCCACCTGAGTGACACAATGAGACTCTGTGTCAATAAATAAATAAAATCTATAAGAATATAAAAAAATCAGCATCTGAAAAGATAAAATTCACAACATCTAGCATTCAATAGAAAATTATAACACATGAAAAGAAGCAAAATATGAACAATTATGAGAAAAAAAGTCATCAATCAAAATCAATTCAGAATGAATATAGAGTTAGAAGTAAGCAGAAAACAACACTAAGATACTTATAACTGTATTTCATATGTCGAAAAGTGAAGTCGAGACATGGATGATTAAAAATATCCTCAGATTAAACTTAGATTAAAAATTGCAATATGTGAGATGAAAATACATTGGATTAATAGGAGATTACATATTGCAGAAGAAAAGATTAGTGTACTTGAAGTCATAGCAAGAGAAACTGCTCAAAACTAAACGACAGAGAGAAAAGAGTAAAACACTGAACAGAGAAGCAGTAAACAGTGGAACACATTTAAGCAGCCTAATATATGTATTTATTATACATGTCTGCATTATATGCATATAATACATATTTCCACTGCCTGTGTACCTGAGTTCACAGGTGTTCATCTTTCTCCCTTAGATGCTTGTTATTGGTTGTTCCAAACATGTCCTAGGCTCTAGTAGTTTCATGATCACTTCAGCCATGTTGACACCAACAGTAGTCTACCCTAAGACTTTTGCTCTCCCTCTATATATTCTCCTTAGGTCAATGAGGAGCTATATTCTTCAGCTTTTTTGGTCAGCATGGTTCTCTCTCATCCGATGGTAGCCCCAGAGTGGCTTAGATAATGGAAAGCATCACTTTTGACAACATCATGGAAAAGGGGTGGGAAGCCAAGATTTCTCGGTTAAGTAAGGGAGGTTTTTAATTATCACCACTTAAAGATCCTTCTGCACCTGATCTGCCACCTCCTCTCACTTCCCCAGATTCAATTCTAGAGGTACACATGTCAGGGAGAGGGTATTTCCTCCAAGTCATTCCCCATGGTTCATTGCGTTGTCTCTCACACTTCACTGTTATCTAGCATTTTGGACATGTTACCAAAAATTCCATCAGGTTAATATAGTCACAGTTAAGTCTCAGTACAGATGCAAGTCATTGCACTTCCCTCTGACAATTTTTTTTTTATGAATCTTTCACTTCTTGGTAACCTTCCATTTCTACCCCCTTTGTCCAGTGTCCATTTAGTTCCTCTTGGTTTTCTGTTTTCAGTCTGTTAAAAGTGATACTATTGATAGAAGCAACAATATAGATGAAACTCAGAGTAATTACATTTAGTGACAGAAGTCAGACAATTGTGTATGTTATATGACTCCATTTATATAACATTTTAGAAAATGCAAAGTAAGTTGTGGTTTCTGAAAGCAGCTCAGTGGTTGCCTGGATTTTAGAGGGGTTGGAAGGGGTGAGGAAGGAGAAATTGCAAAGAGGCATGAAAAAAGTTTAGTTATAATGAATATGTTCACTATCTTGATTGTGGTGATGGTTTCACAGATGTGCGCCTATATTAAAATTTATCAGATTGAATACTTTAAGTATGTTCCATTTATTGTATGTCAATTATACTTCAATAAAGCTGTCAAAAAGTAAACAGGCGATATAATTAGCACCCCTTACACAGAGCAATTCTCAGGAACCTTTTAAAATATTTTAATCAGTATGTTGGTGAAGATTAATAAACAAAAACTTAAGAAAACTTAAACATTTTCTCTAAAATTATAAAGCCTTCTTTTAAATTCCCCTTAATTTGATTAATCAGGTTGTTACAATTAATACTGTTATTTTTGCCTGTCTTACTTCATTTTCCTAAAAAGGAGAAATTCTTCTATGGCAATAAAGTATTTTGTCGTTCAGATAAAATCCACACTA
>NW_016811498.1:96991-116302 GCF_001698545.2 Rhinopithecus bieti | reverse complement strand
TAGATGCCACAACCTTAATGGAAACGTGAACACTGTATTATCATTGATTACTTTTGATATTAATGTGGTCAGGAATCCATTGCTGGTTGTGTCCTAATTCCCTAAGTCCAAGTATAATAAGAGTTAAGCAGAATTGTGATTCAAACAGTGAATCGACATTTCAAAATTAACTTTGTGACAAAAAACCTGAAGATCATCTCTTGAATCCTCTTCTTCCTCATCAGTGAGCACACCTCCAGTGGTTTCGCTTCTTTAAACTTCTGTCCTTACTTTTACATTTTCTTCTTTAGCAAAATTGTGTGTGTATTTGTGGTTTTTTTTGTGTGTGTGTGTTTGTTAAGAATACTTAACATAAGGTCCATCCTCTTAAATTTTTAAGTAAACAACACCTATTGTTAACTATAGGCAGTATATTGTACAGCAGATCTCTGGAACTTACCCATCTTGGACAACTGTAAATTTACACCCATTTAAAAACTCCCCACATTTCTATCCTCCCATGTCCTGGTAACCAGTATTCTATTGTCTACTACTATACCTTTGACTATTCCAGATGCCTCCTATAAGAGGAATCAGGCAGTATTTGTCCTTTTGTGAGTGACTTATTTCACTTAGCAAATGTCTTTCAAGTCCATCCTTGTTGCCCTTTGACAGAGGAAAGAATAAAGAAAACATGGTATAAACATTCAATGAAATATTAATCAGCCTTTAAAAAGAAAGGAATCCTGCCATTTGGCTAACATTCTGCAGGTAAGTTTATTTCTGTCTTTCCAGAGCACAAGTCAAAGATAAATAGGATTCTGTTGCAATGAATGAAACTTAGGGTAAATGTTGCAAATAACCGTTAAATTTTGGAAAGGATCACAATAAAAAATGGATTACTCTTGATAGACTTGGAAGATACAGATGCTCGACTGAAGTTTGGATAAAGGTATTACCAAAGACTCAAGCTAGTCTTTTAAATATACAGTTATATCATTCCAGGTATGACTGAAGTAAACTGAACTGTGACATTTGGCTAGCACTAATTGCAATGTTTTACTGAAATGATAATACAATGTAATAGGTTCAGGAATACTTGAGATTGTATTGACATTCCATTAAATAATTAACCAATGGGTGTCACAGTATAGTGAAGAAAACATGGTTCATGGCCAGAATTTTGGTTCAAATTCCAACAGCATTGATTAATTGTATTTATAAATCACTTAAACTTTCTGAGACTCAGAGTCTTCATCAGTAAATGGCTATAATTCTAGATCTCAACAAGATCTTTTGTGTTTTGTAGATGCAAAATTAACAAATACAGAAGTAACATGAAAATGGTAATGTATTATATGCCTCAGATTTTATAGTATTTTATATTATTTTCGTATTAAAAGCATCCTTATGAAGTAATTATTTTTATCTCATCTAGTACAGTTGGAAAAGACTCAAAATGTAATTGATCACTCATAGTCTCACAGTCTATGAATGTCAGAATTACGCTTTTAACCCAGAATTTATTGTTCCAAATTCTGGGCATGCAAACATTCTTATATAAGCCACCCTTTATATCATTGTTTTTGATTTGCTTGTTGAAATTCAGGTTTTAGGAATGGAGCAAAGAAGAGAATATGCAGAAGGGATTAAATAGGGCTTTTTACTAAGAGTTTTTGATTTAATCGTTCTCTTCAACACAAAACAGACTAAAACAAATAGTTTAGGGTCAGGTGGTTTAGGGGAACCTCGGAAAGCTTCCAAATATGGTGAGAATGTCGTTGTATCAAGCTCAGCATTGAAAATTAAACCTTAACCATTTTCAAAGATTTCATATTCCTATTACTGCAACACTAACGATTTAGATGGGGCCAAAAGGTTCTGAGCAGGTATGCGAATTGGAATCAGTTTCATGTCTATATGCCTATTCCAGAAAATAATTGTTGACGGGAAACCTACGGTATGATGAAGTAGGAGTGCCTTTGTCACAATTTCTTCAATATCAATTTGCATCCATGTTGACATTTATACGACGTGGTGTTATCAAGATTACAGTCCACATACTAGATTCCAATTAAATGTCAGTGGACAAACTTGGTCTTGAGATAATTAAATGATTTTTATACCAATTATTGGTAAATAAATTTAAAAAAAGCCACCCCAGGTACTGCCATTGCACATTTGGTGGGAGTTTTGTAGGAACCTTTGAAGCAGATTGTGACCTTGTCCAAGACTGGAAAATGTTGAGCATGAAGAAATGGATCTTATATGAAAAAATTTAGCAAAGCCAGGAAAAACAATCCAGAGAGTTAAACTGAGGGAAAAACTGAAAGGAGTAAACTCACTGTTGCGGAACACCTTCTGCTTATTTTAAAAAATACGATAATCTGATTAGTTAGACATTGAATAGAACGGATCCCGCGCCAGATCAGATGTTTGGTAGGAGTATGTAAGTGGGCAGATGTGAGGACATTGATAGATTTTTCCCACATTTAAGAAAAACAACTAATCACTATTTTAACACGCTTTACGCTTGACTTTCTACTCTCACAGGCAAAGATGGGAATTAGTTAGATCAATAAGGTGGTTTCCCCTGCTTTTATGAGCTGTGAACACCGATTATTAGGTTTAACTCAGTTGTCTAGGAGACTTTATTCTACAAAGAAACTTGACCTAAGGGGGAAGGTTGTATTTGTTGCACTACTTATTCAAACCTTGAGGAGGTTTCCAAAAAAATAATGCTTCTTTTCATTTTAGAATACCACCCAGTGATTCAGGAAATGTTAACCATTTAGTTTATTTTAAATGGGGTAATCCATCCTTATAGGGAGGGACATTTTAAAAGAGTAAAAAGTATGTCTATTATTCTGGCATAAAGAAGTTTGCATTTACGCAGTCACCAGGAAAGGCATTATTCTTAAAGGCGGAATTCATTCTTAATAGCAGTAAAATGAAAGGGTGGTAATAGGTGGAAAAACTGAAGAACATGTTCTCCCTTACCCACTTGCAACAATTTCCCACCTTTAATAAGGCATATAGTATATATAGTATACTATATTATATATATATATATATTATATAGCACACACCACCACAACAGAGACTAAATATTTAAATATATAATCATATTTATTTATTAATCCACTACTGATACTATATAACACACAACACATATATCTGCAGTAGTGGTTATTTCAAGTTTCAGTGAAATCTGATGGCGTTCAGATTTTCTAAGGGCATTATACCATACCGCTGTCAAATTATCAATGTTATTTATCCTAAAAGATAAACATTTAAAAGTGGTCCGGGAAGGCAAACAGAGAAGGAAAAGGGCAAGGTTCTGCTTCTTCACCTTTCTCCCCCCTGACAAAAACTATTTCAGGCATTTTTACATAGCTGGGAAATTTTAATTGCGTTACCACACATCCATATTACAAAAATCATGAGTGAATTGAAATGGGGTATTTGTCCTTTTACTATGGCCACAGGAGCTTCAGAAAATTATTCTTGTGGAATTTCAGCTTTGTTCGTTCCAGCAAAAGACGTTAACATTGTGTTTAAATGAGGGATTTGTGTTTTTCTCTCTTCTGTGTGTGGGTAGGGTGGGCCAACACTGGGGAAACCACACATTAGGAAAAATTACATTTTTTATGTTTCCCATTAAGTTAAAATCATACTCTTGCCATATGGGGAAGTAAAAAGATTTTTAGTGAACTAAAAGAGCTCATAACAAATAACACGAAATTTTGGTGGGAAGTCGGTATCTGGGAATATGATTACAGCCACCTTACTACATTGCTATATTATCAGGTATTCTATAATATATATACTAATATAAAAATACTAAAAAGTCTGAGGCCAAATAATACATTTACACCCACTTGGGTTTGTATCTGAAGTTAGACAAATTATGGGGACATAAACATTCTCCTAATTACATATGCTATATAGGGTTTATAACATATAAAAAAAGCCCTTTTAATAGAACTGCTTTTCTACTTCAGGAGCAGTGTTTTCACAGCGGATTCTTTTCGTTTAGGGCTTAAATCTAATCATTTGCGGGTTTACTGAACAGTGTCCATTTCTAATGGCTTGGAATCGGTTAAGCTTTCAGCGCACAGGTGTTTGGCCAGTTCATCAACATGACAAGGGGTGATGTATCTGGCAATTACCTTTTCTTACCTTTGTTGGCGAGCAAATTCCCTGTGACTTCCTGGATTGATGTTATCAATTAAAGTTTCTCAGTGCTGTAAGAGGAAAAGGGAAAAGTTGGGGCAGAATGGCTTGCCAGTAATATTAACTAATTTGTCATCGGGTTTTCCAAAAGACTGGAGTTATTTATTAGAGTGTCTTAATTGATTCACAGCTCACCAAGATTTGTATCCTTTTGTTGTTGTTGTTTCTGGGCTGGAATAGCAAGATAACTGGATTTAAGGTCCCCAGAATCTCAAAGTTTTGAGATTATGCCTAGGAGATACCCAACCTTGGGGAAAAAAATGTTTACGTATGCCCTGTAGATGAGGAGATGGAAAAAGAGGATTTACAGGGGGCAATAAACTGAAAGAGAAAAAAGTATGTTAAGTAATTTCAAGAAAGAAATTGAATTTCTTTTTGGATCACACTGTTGGGATGGCTTGTGTGTTGTATCCATGTACCAGAGAGGACTACGAAAACCACCTCAGGAATATGGCCAGGTTCAGGTTTTCCAGGATTCCATTATTAATAAAGGCAAAACTTACAATAAAAGGAAGTTCACACACCATTCTTTTGGGTTTTCTGCTGGATATGTAAAGTGGTCCATCTTTTTCACACTATACTGTAATTCTGTTAGTTGTGCACTCGCATTGTAATCTTACAAAATCTATGGCATCTTAATTTAAAATACCATTTATGCTAAAAAATGCAAACTGTCATCTGAGCCTTCAGCAAGTCATAGTATTGTTTTCTGCTGGAGGGTCTTGCCTCAATGTTGACGGCTGCTGACTTATCAGAGTGGCGGTTGCTGAAAGTTGGGGTGGCTGTGGCAACTTCTTAAAATAACACAACAATGAAGTTTACCTCATCAATTGACTCTTCCTTTCATGAAAGATTTCTCTGCTGATAGCATTTTACTCCCGGTAGAACTTCTTTCAAAATTAGCATCAATTCTCACAAACCATGCCACTGCCTCGTCAACGATGTTTATGTATTATTCTAAAAACTTTCTTGTCATTTCAAAAGTGTTCACAGCATCTTCACCAGGAGTAGATTTCATCTCAAGGAACCACTTCTTCTTTTCTTTTTTTTTTTTTTTTTTTTTTTTTCTTATTTATAAGAAGCAACTCCTTATCCATTCAAGTTTTATCCTGCGATTATAGCAATTCAATCAATCACACCTTCAGGCTCCACTTCTAATTCTAGTTTTCTTGCTTCTTCCATCACATCTGCAATTACTTCCTACATTGAAGTCTTAAACCTGTAGAAGTCATCCGTGAAAGTTGGCATTAACTTCTATCAAATTCCTATTAATATTGACATTTTGTCATTCTCCTGTGAATTATGAATGTTCTTAATGATATCTGCAATGGTGTATCATTTCTCGAAGGTTTTCAATTTATTTTGTCCAAATCTATCAGAGAAGTCACTATCTATGGCAGCCACAGCCTTAAGAATTTATTTCCTAAATATTAAACCTTGGAAGTCAAAATTACTCCTTGATCCATGGGCTGCAGAATAAATTTTTTGTTAGCAGGCACAAAAACAAAATTAATCTCCTTGTATAGCTCCATAAGAGCTCTTGGGTGATGAGGTACATTATCAATGAGCAGCAATACTCTAAAAGGAATTCATTTTTTTGAGCAGTAGTTCTCAACAGTGGGCCTAAAATATTGGGTACACCATGCTCTAATCAGATGTGCTATAATCAGATGTGCTGTAATCCAGGCTTTGTGTTTCATTTATAGAGCACAGGCAGAGGAGATTTAGCATCATTCTTAAGTTTAGGATTTTCAGAATGGTAAATGAGCACTGACTTTAATTTAACGTCACTGGCTATATTAGCCCCTTACAAGAGAGTCAGCCCATCCTTTGAGGCTTTAAAGCCAGGCCCTGTCTTCTCTTCTCCAGCTATGAAAGTCCTAGATGTCATCTTCTTCTATGAAAGGCTGTTTCATTGACATTAAGAATCCATTGTTTAATGTAACCATCCTCATCCATTATCTGAGCTAAATTTTCTGGATAACTTGCTGTACCTTTACATCGGCACTTGCTGTTTCACCTTGCATGATTATGTTATGGAGATGGCTTCTTTCTTTAAACTTCATGAAACCAACATCCAAAGTAAGGCCTTAACTCTCTTCATTTCTATGAAGGCTGAGAGAAGTGAGGTGGCTACAGAAGAAAAGTTTGAAGATAGCAGATGTTGGTTTCATGAGGTTTATTTTTGCTATCTTCAAACTTTTCTTCTGTAGCTTCCTTACATCTCTCAGCCTTCATAGAAATGAAGAGAGTTAGGGCCTTGCTTTGGATTTGGCGTTGCCTTAAGGGAATATTCTGGCTGGTTTTTGATCTATCCAGACCACCGAAAGTTTTTCCATATCAGCAACAAGGCTGTTTCACTTTCTTATTATTCATGTGTTCACTGGAGTAGCACTTTGAATTCCCTTCAAAAACTTTTTCTTTGCATTCCCCACTTTGCTGACTATTTGGTGCAAGGGGCTTGGATATTGTCCTATCATGGCTTTCGACATACCTTCCTGCCTTCCTCTGTATGCCTAATAACTTCTAGCTTTTGAATTAAAGTGAGAGATGTGTGACTCTTTGTTTCAGTTGAACAATGAGAGGCCATTATAGGGCTATTATTTGGCCTACATTCAATATTGTTTTGTCTTAGGGAATATGGAGTCCTGAAGAGTGGGAGAGAGACAGAAGAATGACCAGTCAGCGGAGCAGTCGGAACACACACAACATTTGCCATCTTTTATGGGCACAGTTTGTTGCACACCAAAACAATTACAAGAGTAACATCACTGATTACTGATATCAGATCACTGTAACCAATATAATAATAATGTAAAAGTTTGAAATATTGTCAGAATTGCTAAAATGCGACACAGAGACATAACCTAAGCACATGTTATGGAAAAAATGCGTAGATAGACTTGCTCAATACAGGGTTGCCACAAATCTTCAATCTGTAAAAGCTGCAATATCTGCAAAGCCCAATACAATGAAGTACGATAAATTGAGGTATACTTGTACATTGTGTGGGTTCTTTGTTTGCTTGCTTTTATTTCTCTTAAGGGATAAATTTCACAAATGCCATTATGCTTACACAAATATTACGTAATATGTAAAATAGTACTCTATTAAATTAAAATTTTGAGCTAATGAAGCTTTACAACAACACTAAGAACATGCTTGTTTGTAAAGGATTGTGGTTCCAAATAGATGTCATGCTCTGTAGACAGAAAACCAAACTCCAAAACAATACGCTTGCCATGAGAGAAACATGATTTCCCAGCTTGTAGCATCAGAATTTAAATTAGTATTTTGTATATTCCAGAGAAAATAAGGACCACAAGTTACCATATCAAAATCAGCATACAAAGGTGTATATTGTTAGGGTGATTTTTTAATTAGTTTTAATATGTACTCTGAGAACGTTTTCAAAATACATCATTTTAAAGTGCATCTTATATAGGCAGCAACTTCATTTATATATTCCTGTAGTCACCTTTCCATGTGCTGTATGAATTCTATTATATGCATTTGAAGAATTCAGGAAGTAAAGGGCCAGAGACTTGGTAACCTTGAGTATTGCCCTGAACTTGCACTTTCCACGTGTTGACTCATTTTCGCAACAACTCTATGTGGTAGGTAAGTACTACCATTATCCCATTTTACAGATGAAGTAAGCTAGGCTAACAAGGCCCTTAAGTATCCTGCCCAAGATCATATCACAAGGAAGTATCAGAGTAAGAATTTAATGGGGAAATTTGTCTGCACAGCCTGCATGCTTAAACACAATGTTACATAATCATGATAGGGCAGATACCATTTAACATGACACTATATTCAACAAAGAGTTTTCTTAGTAAGGCAACATAGTTACCATGGTTTTTCAAATGTCAACTGTGTTCAGCATGTGCATAAGTGCTATAGGGACATGTGACAAAAGTACAAGCAATAGTACCAACTCTCATGGAACTTTGCATTGATGATAGTGCGACATCCTAAGGTAAACAGCTTTCAGGCCATGACTCTATGAGCTCTATCCATTTCATAAACAGTGTTTTTTTGTGGTAATTTTTAGTTTATTTTGTTACATGGTGGTTATCTTTTAAAATAATTATTTCTTTCCTCACTGGTTCATAAGGTCATTGAGTGTAGGAACCAGGCTGTTTTCATCTTTGAATCCTCAAAGACTACCACAGTATCTTGCAAACAGTGGAGCACAATAAATGTTGTTTATGTGAGACAGAGGACATTTAGGAGACTTCTGTCTCCCTGCGTATCCGTGTTGGTCCATGCATGGTTCTCATTTAAATAGGCTTCTGATCATCAGAAGACAAAGGAAAAATTGGAAAATCAATATCTGGTTCATAAAAATATTCATTTGAGTTCAGTGCCACAGATAATTATGTAACATCAGTTTTGGGCCCACATCTCAGGTCACAGTATGAAGACAACTTACAAACTGGTAGGTCATATGCAATTAGAAAGGGTTTTATCAAAAGCGACTGTCTTAAAGACCATATCCTGGTTTTCATTAGTTTTTTACAGTTGGATAAACAATCCAATTGTGAAGGCAAGTGGACCCTCCCACTTGCCAGCTTCGTCCACACTTAGTTTTTAGGCCTATATGACCGAATTTGGGTTGTGTAGCAACATTCTTCCTACAACAGTTTGGTGGGATAAGACTGTGCATAAATCCTCCTCCAGATGTGGGAACAGTACCTCCAGTGGTGCACTGTCGGTACAGTTCCCTTGATTGCCCTTTGGTCTCTGTGTACCTTCATCTGGACCCAAATACATACCACTGTGGCACAATGATCCTGGAAAGAGGAGTGAGCTTGAATCCAGGGTTCAAACTTTTGGACCGTCCAGCCCAACAACATTACCAAGTGAATTGCTTACATATCTTCAGATTCAAGTTCTCCATAGTTAAATAATTTTAGGCCAAGCCCTGGCTCCCTCTCCTTTTCTACAATGTGTCTGACAGTCAGTATGCAAACTTCAAACTGTCATCAAAATATTTCACTTTGTGAGGTATAAAATGTGATTAAAATACTGCTCCACCCATAGGACGTATTCAATCTAATAAGTAACTAAGATAGCTTATAGGAAGTGATTTCTTCATTCACTGGTTTATTCCAAAAATACATACTAAGAACTTGGAAAAGAAAACGCTGTTGAAACCCACATAGAAGACATTTGCTGTGAGTGTCAGGGAATCGTTTTCTTCAGAAGATCAGACCGCCATATGTGCGAAAGAAAGAGGAGAGGTATGCTTGTCCTGAAATGTCATCACAGAGATCTGAACACAAACACCAAAGGCTTCAGGGTAGAGGAAAGCTATAATGTAGCACATGGTGAAATTGATCCACTTTCAGTGTGACAAAGCTGTCTGCAAAAGGCCGTATCATCCTAGGGTAAGGGAAAGTCCTGTTAATGACCACTGTACATTCTTTCCTAGGTGTTAATGAAGGTCCAAATCTGCGTTCTTCCTGATGTATCTTATTGGCATGTTGAACACTTTAAAAAAATCATTGCTATATGTTACTTCAATTCACAGACAGCTTCATTGGCACAACACAATTAAATATCAAATCATTTTTAGTGTGTTTTAAATATAGATGAGTCAGATACACTTCGTATATTCAAATATCTAATGGTGGCAATAAAACAACTTCCCAAGCAACTGGCTGTTTTTGAAGGTTTTAGCAACCTTTTGAGTTCTGAAATATGTGAAATATACTTCCTTTCACAATATTTCAATATTTTCCAGTTTTGACTCATGGTATTCATTTGATACTTTTGCAGAAATATTCCCTCAGTATATAATGAAGATTGTGAAGAAATGTAGTGGAAATAGAGACTAAGTTGCCAGAATATTAAAACATTTATAGTACTGGGTTACCAGATAATATTTTCTGCAACACTGTATAACTCCATCATACAACTTGGAGGCAAGAATATACTTTGAACTTCCGGCCATAATTTTATACCATAGTTGTCACTGAAGAGGAAGCTGAGGCCAAGAGACATCAAGTGCATTGCTCAAGGTCACAAAGCTAGATAGTAGCAGAATGGAGACTAGAACTCAGGCCATCATTTTTAAGGCTGCTTCTCTTTCACGTTAGTATAAAGTGGGCTTGTTATTAGAGCACATTGGGGATTTATTAATGAGGATATTATAAGGTAGCTTCTCTTCATGAGGTAAATTTGGAAAATGGTTTTAAAAGTCTAATGAATTTAGAAGACATGTGTGTGTGTGTGTGTGTGTGCGCGCGCACATTTGATGGGAATACATTTCCTGAATTATTGTCTGTATAATAATAGAACTAACTTATAATGAGGCTTCTACGTGAAGTTACCTGTAGGTCCATTTTGGAGTTTTTGGATATTTAGACCCTGGACACTTAAATTTGGAAGCAGTTTTGGGTCAGTGGTTCCTAATTTTTTAGGATGTTAAGGATCTCTTTGAGTACTAGAGAAAAAATATTCTGTAAATGAAAATACATAGGCTCACAAAATTACATATACTATTTCCAGGAGTTTCTGGAGCCACAGTAACTCAGGATGCACTTCTTCCACTATCTCCAACCAAATCTCATTTGATAAATGAGTGTGTGGGAGTGAGGTTAGATCCTGCCTTACAAGTTGTCTCTTCTAACTCCTGTCGTTTGTGTAGAGAAATATACATATAAACAGAGAGAAGGGGGAGGAGAGACTTCCAAAGTCCACACAGCCCTACCCTTTATTTTTGGATTTAGAGTACTATTCTTTCCATTAAACCAATTCATTGAAATATTTTTGTCCTTTTCCTCAGAAGACGATGTATGAGTAAAATGGTATCATATTTGATTATGTATTTTAGGTCATTTTTTAACTTCAAAGCACTGGGACACTAATTTTTATTCACAACTGTTCTAGGCATAAATTACACAAAGGTATTATATATAAAACACGTGTTATTGAAAGCGTCTGTTATTAAAAGACCAAGGTTAGAACTTCACATAGATCCTATTTGCAATGTGTAATTGTTTATACACTCCTCACTGCTGCATAGGTAATCATGAGCTGAAATACCAACATTATGAGATAACTTTGTACCTCAGAACTTCATTCCTGCTAAGATTGTATAAAATGATTGGAAGTGGTTTTAGTCTTTAAGTCTCAAGTGTTTAGCTTGACAATTATAAAATTAGTGTATTTTTTAGACAGATGACAGCTACATAATTGTCACAATTATCCAAATTACTTCCCATCAATGCAGCAAAAGGCATGCATTTTGAAATCCATCATTTGGCTTATTGATGTTGTGCACAGTTGCCCCTCACATCCTTTTGAAGAACAGTTTTGCAAAGGTTTATCTTCGTCATGAAAATCAGCAAATCATCGGTACCACCTGATTGGAAGAGAGATGAAATATACTGTTTCCCTACAGCATTGAAGAGCTAGCCTCTTCAAATGCATTGTCCTTGAACAAGACCTCCTAGTTTAATGGGCTTCTTGTCTATCCACAGGGAAACAAAAGGCAGGGAAGAGAATTAAGAATGTTTATCTGAGATGGGCCAGTGCTAGGAAGCAATGTAGAGATTGGAAATATGCTCTTAGTGAAGCCCTGAACGTCAGTTGATTGGTCTGCACCTGCCTTTCTGATCATCATTCTTCATTGGTGTGATGAAAGCTTAAAGTAGAAATGCTATTGATTTTAACATTTATATTCACACTCTTTCCCTGTCATAGGCAGAAAAACCCTTTGATTTTGCTCTGAGCAGCAAATAACTGTTGCAGCAGACAACAGTTGTAGGCTGCAGATTCCGCTCTTATCACATATTATAGAGTTCTATTTATTTAATCATATTAATGGAATCTTATCAATTCACCTTCCGGCTTACAAACCTGTTTGCTCTCTCTTGCTACGCTCTCTTACAGGATTAGGTTCAATTTCCTCAGCTTGGCAAACAGGAGCTTTCCTAATCTGACTTCCTCTCCAAATGCACCCTCACCTGTCCCCTTACATAGAACCTACACTCCAGCTCACTGAGCTATCTAAAGGGTGACGTGTCATGCCAGGCTTTTGATTACTTTCCTTTTATTTTACTGTTTCATGTGTTAGAATTTTCATCTCCTCCTTTTTTATGCAAATATTTGTTCTCCAAGACTCTGAATTTTATTCAAGTATTTCCTAACATGTCCCTTTCCCCATGACAGAGTTAATTGATCTGCTTTCTGTGTTCCTGGGCACTTCGAGGGCTTCTGGTATGGCATGCAATAAGTGTTAGTGAAGTTTATCTGTTTATGGGTTTTTTCTTTTTGCCACTAGATCCAATGTCAGAGAATGTGTTTTATCTTTGCTTTGTGTATCTATGCCACCATATTCACAGTAAAAATATTAAGCTCCCATTCCTATAGTCCCCATCTCCAGAGGGAGCATAAATAAATTGGTGATTTTGTGCTCATTAAAGTATCTAAAATATTTACTTTCAGCACTGGTGCAAACCATATGTTTAGCCATTTATTTCTACACTATTAAAAAAGTAATAGTAGAATAATTATTGTATGATGAGTCATCTAAAATGACTTATTAGCTTTTACAACTCCACTTGCTGTGTGATTTTTTAATTATCTTAAGTTGATCATCCAAATAACACGTGATCTTTTAAAAATAGAGATGCCTCAATCCCATCCCCAAGAGATTAGTTTCTATTGACCTGGTGGGGCCAGACATCAATATTTCTAAAAAGTTTCCCAAAATATTGATATATGCAGCCAGGGTCAAGAATCACTGGCCTAGAAGCTGGAATTGACAGTTGAAGTAATGCCAACTGTCTCTACTTGTTCTCCATTGGAAAGGATTACAGCCATTGTTTCTTGAGCATATTTTCTTGTATTGAGCACTTTTATACCTTGTATGCATTTCATGTACTTTCACACACATTTTGCTTACATTACATTACATATATTATTATTACATTTATTGCTATTCCTTAGGTGGCATTTGGTAGATGAACTAGCCATGGCAGCAGGTATTGGTAACAGTAATTAGTGTTGAACTTGAACATGTAGAAATGATTTCTAATGATCCATCTGGCTGGGCATGGCTACAAAACAATAGAGTCTAACCCAAGAATCCAAAATAAGTTTTATCTCAGTAGCTGCCTGGAGAGCTCAGTTGTGAATCCTCATTAAATTGTAAGAGGGCGGCCGGGCGCAGTGGCTCACGCCTGTACTCCCGGCACTTTGGGAGGTTGAGGTGGGCGGATCACCAGGTCAGGAGTTCGAGACCAGCCTGACCAACATGGTGAAACCCCGTCTCTACTAAAAATACAAAAATTAGGTGGGCGTGGTTGTGTGCGCCTGTAATCCCAGCTCCTCAGGAGGCTGAGGCAGGAGAATTGCTTGAACCTGGGAGGTGGAGATTGCAGTGAACCGAGATTGAGCCACTGCACTCCAGCCTGGGTAACAGAGGGAGACTCTGTCTCAATTAAATGACAAAACAAAACAATAACAACAACAACAACAACAACAAAAGCTGTAAGAGGACTCAGTAAGAAAGAGTACTGTGGTACTGTGGTTATCTGGACATACTGTCATAGTACTGGGTTGGGGGTAAATAGATGCATATGTATGGATGATAAAACTTTTTCTCCAGATATTTGTTGTTTTGGAAGTCTCTTTGCAATTCAGAGGATGGAAAATGATTCATTTGTTCCTGGCATAAAACAGAGATGATTCAAGGACCTGTGGTGAAGTATTGAATATCTCTTGCCAATTAGTGTCATGATTGCAAGATATTTGTCTCTTATTCCTCAGAAAGGCTGAGAACTGATATTGCCATCACATATGTTCACTTCTCCCACTGAAAATTGGTATGGTGGTACTGATGAAGTAGTTGAAACTACCAGAACTTGGGAGTGCCTTGGACAGAAGTAAGAATTTGCCAGCCAATGAAAAGATTATAAGACCTCTTTGTCCCTAGCACAGAGCACATACTTCCCCTTGTTTTGCTGCCTACGAAAAAGGAAAACTGATCTATAAAATGAAATTGGATCTGTGTACCTTTGAGATCCATTTCTACTTGATTTATGCCCTCTGTTCAGACTGGAATAGGGTAAGATATAAATTGCTCAGGTATTCTAATACATTTCCCATCTCATCATTTCAGACTAGTCCTACTTCTGGGACAACACCTTTTCTTAAAGGGCATCTAACTGTAATCCTTCATTGCATATTGAAAACTACAAACCTAGGGTTTGTTAGCATTTTTCCAACCTTTGCAATACCTCTCAGAAGGGTAACATAAAAAAATGACATATGTCCCTTTGGTTGAGAACATTATGAATTGCAAGTTGTGACACTAAATTAGTCATAGATGTTGGCGTGAAAATTGTAACAATGCCACATTAAATATATGCATTTTGTTTATTATACATCTAAATTCAGAAATATTAAAATGTGAAAAAAGACATATACTTAGAATCAAAGAAATATGGAAGTATCATCGTCTTACCTTTGTATGGAACTTTAGAGTTTACCAGGTTTTCACAATTTTCATCTCATGGAATCTTTAAAAAGAACTCTGGGGAGTTAGGCCCAGAAAGCAAAACAAAAAACAAAAGCCAAACAAAACATGACTATACCAATGGGATTGAGGGAAAGGGATGAAGAAAAAAGGCATCTGGGAACAAATGACTACTGATGTTTTTCTTCACTTGGGCCTTTCTCCTTCAATCTGTCCCTGTCGTTGGTTGTAAAGTTGCACGTTGATGAAGGAAGCCAGAAACACCTGAATGATTCTACTGAGAATCCTTCCAGAGGAATTTATTGGCACATATGAGCTCCAGAGTCTCTTGTTCTAGTGAATGTCAGGATGATTAAATATGGAAATAAAAATGGCATTTTGTTTTTTAGAAAGGTTATTACACTGTATTTTTTGCAGTTTTCTTTATAAATAAATGGAAAAGGCAATCATGATTAGCCAAGTAGTGATATTATGAAGATATGGTGGATATTCTTTACAGAGTAGTAAATTTTCATTAAAATGATGTTTTGCTTTCAGCATCAGTTCAATAATGTTGGAATTAAATAGAGTGAGTTAAATAGGGAAAAGTATTTAATATTTTAGGCAATGTAATAATACATGCATTTTCAGTGCAGACTAATCATCTCTAGCATTTTAAACCCTCCCTACTATAGAATAAAATTAAGAGAAATATACTCAATATGTCTTATTCTTACAATAGTTTTAAAGTATTTTATTGGTATCTGCATGCAATTATCAATAATTTTCTGTTTTAAGAAATTCTAATTCTCATGTGTTTTTACAAGCCAACTGAAGGAGGTGCTTGCATCCCTCCTCCAAAGTATTATGTCATATGGGGTTTACCTATATGTCAAAGTATAATGAAATATAAGGGTTACCTTTATGTCATCATACTTTGGAGGAGGGATGCAAGCACCTCCCAGCTTCAAGACTGGATCTCTATACTAGTCAAATATACCAGGTAATAATAGCTTCACTCTTACTTAAATGTGATTCAGAGGATAAATCTTTCAGTCTATGAGTCACATTTTCCCTTATCAGTGGTTAGTTTTAGAAAAATAAGTTTTGCTGTTATTGATATTGTTACAATTGTTTTATTTTTATTTTGTTTCATTCATTACTTCTTAGCTTTGTATTCCTATCCCTTAAAAATAATATGAAGTCAGGCACGTTTCTTTAGATTTGTCTCATATAGCAAAGCTTGTGCTCTTTTATGTAGAAGAAAACCATTTCTTATTACATAGACAACTACAACAGAGACAAATTAAAAATTAAATTAAATTCATGACTCCATTCTCATTTACTGAAGCTCCTTGCATCAGTTTGAATTGCTGTAACAAAATACAAAAGAGTGGGAGGCTTAAATAACAGATATTTACTTCTCACAGTTCTGGAGGCTGGGAAGTCCAGGGCCAAGGTGTTGGCTGATTCATTTTCTAGTGAGGACCCTCTTCCTGGCTTGTTGATAGCAGCCTTGCCACAGCAAACTCATATGGTGGAGAGAGAGCAAGCTCTCATGTTCTTCTTGTAAAGGCACTAATTTAATCATGATTTTCCTACCCTCATAGCAATATCTAAATCTAATTATCTCCCAATGACTTCATCTCAAAATATCATCACAATGGATATTAGGGCTTCAGCATTTGAATTTTGCAAGGGTGTAATTCAACCCAGAGCAGCTTCTAAGCAAAATATCTCCTGTCCAGGAGATCCAGCCCAATTTTGTGTAATTCAATGTTCTTCCACCAGGGACTCAAACTAGACTTCTCTATCTTCTTGATTTTCTTTCATCGATACACTGTGGTTGTATCCAAAGGATCATTAATATAGGATTGTGGGTAGAAAATGCATACAGAAATCATGACTTCTTTTTCTTTCTTATTGTTAGTTAACAGAAAAAAAATTTAAAAATTAATTGTTGGCTAGCTTTTGAGTCAATGCTTTCATGAATAACAATTCCCTTGCTGTCATAGAAAATCAGATACTATCTGTAAAAGTCACTGGGTATTATCGATTCCTGTGTATTAAATTACTTCAAAACTCAGTGGCTTATAAGAACAAGCTATTATGTCTTACTTTCTGAGAGTTAGGAATCTGAGAGTGGCTTACTTCATAGCCTCTGGCTCAAGGTCTCTCATGAGATTACAATCAAGCTGTATACTATGATGTAGTCTCATCTAAAGTTTTAATGGGCGAAGGAAGATTCACTTCAAAACTCACTCATGTGGTTTTGGCAGACCTTGGTCCCTCACATGTGGATCTCTTCAAAAGATTGCCTCATAGCATAGAGGCTGGCTTCCCACAAGGCAACTGATGCAAGACAAAGTGACAGAGAGTATCCAAGGTATAAATTTCAGTCCTTTTATAACCAAATTTCAGGAGCGCCATTTCATCACTTCTGTATTCTAATTGTTATAAGTGAGTTAGATCCAGACCACACTTAAGAGGGTGGAAAGATTGTTTTTGGTGGTGGATAACACCAAAATAACAATAGGTGTGGCATAATAATAGGTGTCAGGGATAATTGGAGGCCTCCTTAGTGTTGGCCTAGCATGTGTTCATTTTACTCAAGTGTGTGTTTAATGTATATGCCTATTTTGAATATCACAGTTTCTGACTACTTTGTTTGAATATACCTTTGCTCTTATATGTGCAAAAAATATTAATAGTGATTCTTATATATATAAAATCTCAATAATATAAAGAGAAAACACTTAAAATTTAGACTGAATATGGGGGACGAATTTCTGGTGAAATAAGAACATTTGAAAATTAATTTCTCTATATAAGCAATAAGAACTGACAAAATATGTCAAAATCAACTTTTTCAGATCTTTGAAAATTAACTGTAGTCTTGCAATAGTCTGAGGAACATTTATTTAAAAGAAATCATGTGTCATGGTGAGGGCAGTGTGCTTTATAGAATTTTAACTTTTCCTAGCCCCATCTTCATTTCTCTATCTACAGCCTTGAAAACCAATGGTCTCACAATTATGGCAGCTGTGAAAATGAGAAGTCTACCATGCATTGGAAGTGGAAGAATCTCCACAGAAAACTGCCATAATTTGACCTGTTATTTCCTTGATAAAGTCCATTTTAGGGCCTATCTTTATTTGATCTTATTCATAACTTGTTCTGTGCAAATAGCCTTATTCCTAGAGTGTTTATTGAAACCAAGAGATGGAAATTGTACAAAATAGCAGCTAAGGTGGCTATACCAGTTGGGAAGAGCAAAAGGCTGAAGAAGAAAACTCAATGGGAAAACAAAATGAAATGTCCATAGGGGCTATAAAAAACGCCAATGTATTCCTGAGAATCTAGAAGACCATAAGCCTGTGTAGAAATGTGTGCATTTCAAAGGATGTGTGCATCCCAAAGGATGATTTTATATCTGAGAAAGACCTGAGAAGGTCTCTCACCCCTGGCTGACTTTGAGTTTCTAAGCAAACAGGAAATTGAGACTAAGACAGTTATTTGTCAACCGGATAAGTGCTGAAAGTATGTTTCAAAATGCAAATAGAACCCCTCAGCAAAGACAAAAGATATTTTGTTTTCACACCTTCAAGGAATCTCTGTTCAATCATTTGCTGACCACTAAGTTACCTAAGAAGCAGCTTCAATGACCACACATAACAAAGAATGCAAATTTTACAGAATTAGTTCAGAAAATTACCCAACAGGCAGCAATTACGAGAAGTGAAAAAAGCAGTAAACTCTGTGCTGGGGAAGAGGAAGGAGATGGAAGAAATTGACTTTTGGAGTTGTCACATTTTATTATTTAAAATAGAACTTAAAGTATAATAAAAAATCTAGTTTTGACAAAGCTTTATGGTACATGTAAACAAACAAGGAAGCATAACTCATGCACAAGAAAAAAAGCAGTGAATAAAATGAGTCCTGAAGATTCCCAGATGTTATACTTATCAGATAAAGACTTCAAATCACTTGTGATAATTAATTTTACATGTTGACTTGACTGGATTAAGGTATATCTGGATAGCTGGTAAGCATTATTTCTGGGTTTGTCTGTGAAGTTCCGTGGGAGAACGGTGTGTGTGAGTCAGTGAACTGAGTGGGGAAGATCTATTCTCAAGGTGAACAGGGACCATCCAGTCAGCTGGGGTTGGGATAAGACAAAAGGCAGAGGGAAGGAAAATTCTCACTCTCTTTTCTGGAGACAACAACTGTTTTCTCCTACCCTTGATCATTAGAACTCCAGGTTCTCTGGCTTTTGGACTTCTGGACTTGCACCAGTAGCCCCTGGGTTCGCAGGCCTTGTATCTTGGATTGAGAGTTAGACCATTGGCTTTCCTGGTTCTGAGGATTTTGGATTTGGACTAAGCCATGCTACCAGCATGTCTGGGTCTTCTGCTTGCAGACGGCCTATTGTGGGACTTCTCGGCCTTCATAAATGCATGAATCAATTTCTCTCGTATATATATATGGAGAAACCTGACTAATACATTGCCTATTTTACCTATTGCCTATTTTAAAATGGTCAAAGAACTAAAAGAAACCATATATTTTAAAACTACTAAAATGAACTGAGAAGACATGAAAATAACAATGGTCTTATAAAA
>NW_016811498.1:89724-96504 GCF_001698545.2 Rhinopithecus bieti | reverse complement strand
TAATACATTGCCTATTTTACCTATTGCCTATTTTAAAAATGGTCAAAGAACTAAAAGAAACCATATATTTTAAAAACTACTAAAAATGAACTGAGAAGACATGAAAAATAACAATGGTCTTATAAAAAGGAGACATTGAATTAATAACCAAAAATCTTCTCGTGAAGAAAAGACCAAGCACAAATGGCTTCCCTGATGAATTCTCCCAAACATTTAAACAAGACTTTGATTTTTATATCCCACAAATAAGTGAGAACATGCAATGTTTGTCTGTCTGTACCTGGCTTATTTCACCTAACATAATGATCTCCAGTTCAATCCATGTTTTCCATTGAAATAAATATGTAAGTTAAATAAATAAATAAAACAATGAAGACTTAAGACCAATCCTTTCAAAAACAATTCTTTTAAACTCACTCTGACAGTCTAGTGTTGCCCTGATACCAAAGCCGAAGACATCACAGAATAAGAAAACAATAAACCAGTATCTCTTATAAATATAAATGTAAAAAATCTCAATACGATAGCAGAAATGTGATTCCAGTAACATACAAAAAGGATTATATATCTGCAATAACCAAGTGGTATATATCCTAGGATGCAAGTTTGGTTCAACATATGAAAATCAATCAATGTAATACACCATATTGATAGGATAAAAGAATTAAAAATGAGTATCCTTATAGCACACATAAAACACATTTGAAACAATCCAAAACCTCTCTTGATAGAAATACTCAACAAACTAGGACTAGAAGGTCACTGCAACAATCTAACAAAGGCCATCCATAAAAAATCCACAGTTAACGTCATAGCAGTGAAATTTTGAATGATTTATCACCATGATCTTAAAGAAGACACAGATATCCACTCTCATCACTTCTCTTCAGCATTTCACTGGAATCCCACATAAATTTTTGTGATCTTGGAATAGGCAACTGTTTCCTAGCTATGTACCAAAAATACAAATAACCAGATTAAAAAATTGATGAATTGAACTTCCATAAAATTTAAAAATATTGTGTATCAAAACGTGCTATCAAGAAAGTGAAAAGGCGAGTCCTCAGAAGGTAAGGAAGTGTCTGCAAATCACATATCTGATAAAGGATTAGTGTCCAAAATATATAAAGAACTCTTACAAGTCAACAGCTGAAAAAGAAAAATCCCAATTAAAAGTGGGCAAAAGAGTTGAATAGATATTTCTCCAAAGAAGATATACAAATGGCCAATAAACATACAAAAATATGCTCAACATCATTAGTCATTATGAAAATGTAAATTAAAGCCACAACGAGATAGCACTTCAGATCCACTAGGATGGTTAATATTTTTTAAAAAGAGAGGGACAATAACAAGAGTTGGTAAGGATGTGGATAAACTGGGACAATCATACACTGCTGATGGAAACGTAAAATTATGTAGTCACTGTGGAAAACAATTTGGTATCCTCAAACATTAACCATAGAGTCACCATATGACCCAGTAATTACATGCCTAGGTATATATCCAAGATAACTGAAGGCTTATGTCTACAGAAAAAATTGTATGTGACTATAGAATCATTATTCATAACAGCGAGAAAGTGAGAACCACCAAAATGTTCATCAATTATTTAAAAAACATATGTTGTATATTCATACATTATGAATACATACATATGATTATATGTATGTGTATTCATACATACATTTATGGCTGAACATTATTCAGCCATAAATATGAGTGAAGTGCTGATACATACTATATGGAAGAACTGAAAATATTTTTTCTATTTGAAAGAAACCAGATGTGAAGCAAGATACAAAGAAAAGCATGTACTGTACGTTGATATTTAATGTCCAGAATAGGTAAGTCCATTGAGACGGAAAGTAGATTAGTGGCTACCAGAGGATGGATGAGGAGAAAATAGGAGTTTCTTTCAGAGCATTGAAAATATTCGTAATTATATAGTGGTGGTGTTTGCACAACTCTGTGAATATGCTAAAAGTCACTAAACTGTGCAACCTAAAAGTGTGAATTTTATGGTTTGTTGATTATATCCCTATAAAGTTGTCATTAAAGATGGATAAAAATTATTACGAATTCAATTGTAAATCTAGTACAGACTCTGAAAGGACATTTATTTTATTTATTTTGTTGTTGTCATTGAGATGGAGTCTCCCTCTGTCGCCCAGGCTGGAGTGCAGTGGCGCTATCTCGGCTCACTGCAACCTCTGCCTCCTGGGTTCAAGCAATTCTCCTGTTTCAGCCTCCTGAGTAGCTGAGATTAGAGGCGTGCACCGCCATGCCCGACTAATTTTAAAAAATATTTTTAGTAGAGACAGGGTTTTGCCATGTTGGTCAGGCTGGTCTTGAACTCCTGACCTCAAATGATCGGCCTCTCAAAATGCTGGGATTATAGGCATGGGCCATGACACCCAGCCAGGACATTTATTTTTGTGTAAAACTGTGTATGGGTGATATAGTTGCTGGTCCCTGGATAATTCCAGTAACTTATTTATACATATACATAAAGAGCTTTATTAGAGATTCAGAGGCATAGCCTGGTTTACATTAAACTTCTAAAGGGTAAATTACTGGGTCTTGATTTCTCTTCTGAAAAACTGGTAGGAACCAGTTTTCCATGTCCTTTCTGCTTCTGTTGGGAGAANAATGTAATAATACATGCATTTTCAGTGCAGACTAATCATCTCTAGCATTTTAAACCCTCCCTACTATAGAATAAAATTAAGAGAAATATACTCAATATGTCTTATTCTTACAATAGTTTTAAAGTATTTTATTGGTATCTGCATGCAATTATCAATAATTTTCTGTTTTAAGAAATTCTAATTCTCATGTGTTTTACAAGCCAACTGAAGGAGGTGCTTGCATCCCTCCTCCAAAGTATTATGTCATATGGGGTTTACCTATATGTCAAAGTATAATGAAATATAAGGGTTACCTTTATGTCATCATACTTTGGAGGAGGGATGCAAGCACCTCCCAGCTTCAAGACTGGATCTCTATACTAGTCAAATATACCAGGTAATAATAGCTTCACTCTTACTTAAATGTGATTCAGAGGATAAATCTTTCAGTCTATGAGTCACATTTTCCCTTATCAGTGGTTAGTTTTAGAAAATAAGTTTTGCTGTTATTGATATTGTTACAATTGTTTTATTTTTATTTTGTTTCATTCATTACTTCTTAGCTTTGTATTCCTATCCCTTAAAATAATATGAAGTCAGGCACGTTTCTTTAGATTTGTCTCATATAGCAAAGCTTGTGCTCTTTTATGTAGAAGAAAACCATTTCTTATTACATAGACAACTACAACAGAGACAAATTAAAATTAAATTAAATTCATGACTCCATTCTCATTTACTGAAGCTCCTTGCATCAGTTTGAATTGCTGTAACAAAATACAAAAGAGTGGGAGGCTTAAATAACAGATATTTACTTCTCACAGTTCTGGAGGCTGGGAAGTCCAGGGCCAAGGTGTTGGCTGATTCATTTTCTAGTGAGGACCCTCTTCCTGGCTTGTTGATAGCAGCCTTGCCACAGCAAACTCATATGGTGGAGAGAGAGCAAGCTCTCATGTTCTTCTTGTAAAGGCACTAATTTAATCATGATTTTCCTACCCTCATAGCAATATCTAAATCTAATTATCTCCCAATGACTTCATCTCAAAATATCATCACAATGGATATTAGGGCTTCAGCATTTGAATTTTGCAAGGGTGTAATTCAACCCAGAGCAGCTTCTAAGCAAAATATCTCCTGTCCAGGAGATCCAGCCCAATTTTGTGTAATTCAATGTTCTTCCACCAGGGACTCAAACTAGACTTCTCTATCTTCTTGATTTTCTTTCATCGATACACTGTGGTTGTATCCAAAGGATCATTAATATAGGATTGTGGGTAGAAAATGCATACAGAAATCATGACTTCTTTTCTTTCTTATTGTTAGTTAACAGAAAAAAAATTTAAAAATTAATTGTTGGCTAGCTTTTGAGTCAATGCTTTCATGAATAACAATTCCCTTGCTGTCATAGAAAATCAGATACTATCTGTAAAAGTCACTGGGTATTATCGATTCCTGTGTATTAAATTACTTCAAAACTCAGTGGCTTATAAGAACAAGCTATTATGTCTTACTTTCTGAGAGTTAGGAATCTGAGAGTGGCTTACTTCATAGCCTCTGGCTCAAGGTCTCTCATGAGATTACAATCAAGCTGTATACTATGATGTAGTCTCATCTAAAGTTTTAATGGGCGAAGGAAGATTCACTTCAAAACTCACTCATGTGGTTTTGGCAGACCTTGGTCCCTCACATGTGGATCTCTTCAAAAGATTGCCTCATAGCATAGAGGCTGGCTTCCCACAAGGCAACTGATGCAAGACAAAGTGACAGAGAGTATCCAAGGTATAAATTTCAGTCCTTTTATAACCAAATTTCAGGAGCGCCATTTCATCACTTCTGTATTCTAATTGTTATAAGTGAGTTAGATCCAGACCACACTTAAGAGGGTGGAAAGATTGTTTTGGTGGTGGATAACACCAAAATAACAATAGGTGTGGCATAATAATAGGTGTCAGGGATAATTGGAGGCCTCCTTAGTGTTGGCCTAGCATGTGTTCATTTTACTCAAGTGTGTGTTTAATGTATATGCCTATTTTGAATATCACAGTTTCTGACTACTTTGTTTGAATATACCTTTGCTCTTATATGTGCAAAAAATATTAATAGTGATTCTTATATATATAAAATCTCAATAATATAAAGAGAAAACACTTAAAATTTAGACTGAATATGGGGACGAATTTCTGGTGAAATAAGAACATTTGAAAATTAATTTCTCTATATAAGCAATAAGAACTGACAAAATATGTCAAAATCAACTTTTCAGATCTTTGAAAATTAACTGTAGTCTTGCAATAGTCTGAGGAACATTTATTTAAAAGAAATCATGTGTCATGGTGAGGGCAGTGTGCTTTATAGAATTTTAACTTTTCCTAGCCCCATCTTCATTTCTCTATCTACAGCCTTGAAAACCAATGGTCTCACAATTATGGCAGCTGTGAAAATGAGAAGTCTACCATGCATTGGAAGTGGAAGAATCTCCACAGAAAACTGCCATAATTTGACCTGTTATTTCCTTGATAAAGTCCATTTTTAGGGCCTATCTTTATTTGATCTTATTCATAACTTGTTCTGTGCAAATAGCCTTATTCCTAGAGTGTTTATTGAAACCAAGAGATGGAAATTGTACAAAATAGCAGCTAAGGTGGCTATACCAGTTGGGAAGAGCAAAAGGCTGAAGAAGAAAACTCAATGGGAAAAACAAAAATGAAATGTCCATAGGGGGCTATAAAAAACGCCAATGTATTCCTGAGAATCTAGAAGACCATAAGCCTGTGTAGAAATGTGTGCATTTCAAAGGATGTGTGCATCCCAAAGGATGATTTTATATCTGAGAAAGACCTGAGAAGGTCTCTCACCCCTGGCTGACTTTGAGTTTCTAAGCAAACAGGAAATTGAGACTAAGACAGTTATTTGTCAACCGGATAAGTGCTGAAAGTATGTTTCAAAATGCAAATAGAACCCCTCAGCAAAGACAAAAAGATATTTTGTTTTCACACCTTCAAGGAATCTCTGTTCAATCATTTGCTGACCACTAAGTTACCTAAGAAGCAGCTTCAATGACCACACATAACAAAGAATGCAAATTTTACAGAATTAGTTCAGAAAAATTACCCAACAGGCAGCAATTACGAGAAGTGAAAAAAGCAGTAAACTCTGTGCTGGGGAAGAGGAAGGAGATGGAAGAAATTGACTTTTGGAGTTGTCACATTTTATTATTTAAAATAGAACTTAAAGTATAATAAAAAATCTAGTTTTTGACAAAGCTTTATGGTACATGTAAACAAACAAGGAAGCATAACTCATGCACAAGAAAAAAAGCAGTGAATAAAAATGAGTCCTGAAGATTCCCAGATGTTATACTTATCAGATAAAGACTTCAAATCACTTGTGATAATTAATTTTACATGTTGACTTGACTGGATTAAGGTATATCTGGATAGCTGGTAAGCATTATTTCTGGGTTTGTCTGTGAAGTTCCGTGGGAGAACGGTGTGTGTGAGTCAGTGAACTGAGTGGGGAAGATCTATTCTCAAGGTGAACAGGGACCATCCAGTCAGCTGGGGGTTGGGATAAGACAAAAAGGCAGAGGGAAGGAAAATTCTCACTCTCTTTTCTGGAGACAACAACTGTTTTTCTCCTACCCTTGATCATTAGAACTCCAGGTTCTCTGGCTTTTGGACTTCTGGACTTGCACCAGTAGCCCCTGGGTTCGCAGGCCTTGTATCTTGGATTGAGAGTTAGACCATTGGCTTTCCTGGTTCTGAGGATTTTGGATTTGGACTAAGCCATGCTACCAGCATGTCTGGGTCTTCTGCTTGCAGACGGCCTATTGTGGGACTTCTCGGCCTTCATAAATGCATGAATCAATTTCTCTCGTATATATATATGGAGAAACCTGACTAATACATTGCCTATTTTACCTATTGCCTATTTTAAAAATGGTCAAAGAACTAAAAGAAACCATATATTTTAAAAACTACTAAAAATGAACTGAGAAGACATGAAAAATAACAATGGTCTTATAAAAAGGAGACATTGAATTAATAACCAAAAATCTTCTCGTGAAGAAAAGACCAAGCACAAATGGCTTCCCTGATGAATTCTCCCAAACATTTAAACAAGACTTTGATTTTTATATCCCACAAATAAGTGA
>NW_016811498.1:80761-88343 GCF_001698545.2 Rhinopithecus bieti | reverse complement strand
CAGGTATGAAAGTAGCAAAGTTCATATTTCTTGAAATTTTTATTCAGTTTCTGAGAATAGTCATTGCTGGTTCTTCTTTGGAGTTTTTTTCTCATTAGAAATAAGACAATCAAACACAAACCAATGGGTTCTGCAAACACAACTGAGCCCTTAAGCTTGCATATCACAGTGTTATATTTTTTATTCCTTTTCTCAGTGTTCACTACTTTTGTCCAACACACCTTATTTTAATCCAAGCTGTAGTTGACAACCATGCTCTTTTTTTATGTCACGCAGGTACAATATAGGAGAATATAAGAGGGAACCATGTTCTCTTTCAGAAGAAGCATGATCCAACCTGCCAAAATGTCATTGAATGTATATAAACTCAAGAGTTGGTCAGGTGTGTTTACTATCAGCCTTCTCTGGTGTTTATGAAAATTTCCAGCTGAATAGAATTTGACACTTTAATAAAAAGGAGTGTGGCATTATGTCGCAGTTAGCATGCCTGACTAGAAACAGTCCAACGTGCTGAGAAGATTATGAAGCTTTCCCTTGTGCCCTTTAACTTCAATCCAGTAATCAAAAGATTGATTTAGTTCTCAAACTTAATTTGCAGTTCTAATTTTATTATTTTTCCAAGCCAGCTAGATCTTGTTAATCTATTAGATCAGCTGCAGCTCTGTCCCTCCTTGCGCTATGGGATGTACCCCCACGCCTCAGTTATCCCTAACCATAACAAGAGAAGGGAACAACAACATCAAAAAAATAAAAGTCCAGAGTCATTGCTCTTCTTTGAATCAAATCACGTTTCTGACTCCAGGAACTGGAATAATCTTTCTCTTTCAGATAGAAGGATGTAGAGTTTAAGGATTAGGGAAATTTCAATAAATGAGAAATTTCTCTTCATGAGTTTAGGGGAAAAATATCTGGGACTATTCATCTAATGCACACCAGAACACAAAGGCAAAACACAGAAAAAAGAGTATTGAAACTCATAACAAGGATCATTGACCTGGAGTAAACAGCACTTAAAAGCAAGGGTCTTAACCTTTTTTTCTAAGCAAATGCAGAGGTACTTCCATTTTCTGTATACGCTACGGTACATCGGGAAACCCTCTTATTTGACGGCTGACATGCACTGCTAAACTAACAGCCATTTATTGTAAAGCCAAGCTATTCGATTTTTCTCAGATGGTATAAAAGAGTTATTTTTAAATAAACTGGATGTTGAGGAAGAAGTTTAACTGTGCTTGTAGGACCCAGTCGGCCACTAAATACCTCTTTATTCCTCTTGAGCTACGGGATCAGGGAGTGCAGATGCAGGCTGCACTGGCCCTGCAAAATAAAAGGCGAGTCGTCTATAGAAAGCAATGAGGGACTTGAGAAGAGGGAGAAAATACCGTGAGCAGCTGGATTTCTGTTTTATGGGGATGCTGGGACTGGAAAGCTGCCAGCTGACCTTGTCTCCCCACATCTCTTTTTCCTCTTGTCACCTGCTTCACTGCTCATTCATCTCTCTTTGTTTCTCCTATTATATTTGGTGCTTCTACATTCCAGTGTGTTTTAAGATACTCTACGTTTCATGGTGTGTCTGGTTTCTATACTTCTTCTCTAGATTGATTAAATATTCAGTATAGAAAGGTACTGAGTCTCACTCAGAAAAATATTCTGAGAGTATTCAGAAAATACAACAAAATAAAACAGATCTTTCCAATCTCTCTCTGTCTCTCTCTCTCTCTCTTTCTTGCACACACAAATTTAAAAACAACAACAAAAACAAAAAACCAGAAAATACGTTTTACCTGTTCCGCATGAAACAATTTCCAAAAAATGGCGTTGACTTGTACCTTCAGAATCTAGGCCGTTACTATGTGTCACAGGGCATCATTTACACAGCCAAATGTCAGCCATAAATGTGAGCACAGTATTGCGCTGTGCTCTCACCCACATTCTGCTCTCAAGTCCCAGCGAAGCATGTACTGCAATGAGCATGATTTGTTAAATGCCCCCCAAAACACCATTTGGGGATGGGGATTTTTTCGCTGGAATTCCATTAGTCTCCCAGCTCCACTCCCCTACACCATGAATTTGTTTGCCTTATTCAGTACTATTCCTTCAGGCCTTGAATAGGCCTCTTTGCTTTGGGGGTTGGGGGATAGTGATAAATTTCCTGTGTGTTTCTGCTGATGGCCCTTTCTATTTTCCAGGCCTGTGTTGTTTCTGATAGGCCTCCAGCACCCAAAGAGAAAGGGAATGTGAATTCTCTGAGAAAACTCCTCCCGGCATTCTCTCTTGAGCGCAGCCAAACATCTGGGGCCCGCTTTCAATAGCGAGAAGCCTGGAGAGCTGCCCAAGCCTATCCCCAGGTGGGGTTGAAAGAGATCCCAATTTCTACAGATAGTGTCCATAAACTAGATTATAAACCAATGCAACATACTATAAGTGCCTCACGACTACAGGCTTAAACCAAGGCATCAAAATGGGAATGAAGGGCTATCACATTTCATGATTACAAAACAAATACACTTAGCTAGGCATTAGGTACTTAGTTTTATCCTATGTGAGAGGAAATGAGGGGTTTTTCAACAGTAGAGACAGCAACAGTGCTGCACCGAGTAGGTTTTCCGGGGTGCTGTGAAACACTCTTCCACTTAACTCTCCTCCTCCTGCCTGGCATCCTTCACTCTTGCTACCCTTGCTTCTCCCCATGACCTGGGAGTCTCATTCGTAGACTTAGTCCTTTGAGTGAAGTGTGAAGTGGAGAGGAGGGAGACGAAAAGCATTGCCACATTCTCAAAATCTCTTGTCAAAATATTTATTTTAGTAAGTATTTTATTAACATAGTTGGTTACCATGATTAATTATTACTATGTGGAAGGCAAAGAGAATCAGAGAAAATACTTCGTTCTTGGAGGTTGTATCAGGAAAAGAGAGAAGCATGATATAGGCCAGTCTGGGTGGTAAATATATCATGGCATAACACAAGGTGGCAAAGTCTTGGCCCAAGTTGGTAGAACACCTGAAGCCAACACATGGGGAAAGAGATGAAGGCGTGTGACTGACCTTCCTGATGATTTATGTAATTACATCGGACAGGCAGCAAAATGAGTGAGGCACTGAAATGCTGTGGCAAATATCTTCTGTGTTACCAGATGACATTCAAAGTTGGAAGCAAAGACAAGAGTATATGAAACTTCAGTTCAAAGGGAAAAGTAGAGGTAACCTCAAAGCCTGTGAGAAAAAAAATACTAGGTTTGTGGGCATATGATTAGTCATTCATTATATACATTCATTAAGTGATGGCCAGAGGGAGGGAGGTGGAAGTGGCAAAGATGTGGCCATCAAGGAGCTAGCTAATACAAGCTGAGACGTGTGTGTGTGTGTGTGTGTGTGTGTGTGTGGCAGGGGGTGGGGGACACGGAACACTTTTGCGTCCCTGGCCATTTTCTACTTTGCATTAATGGCCTTAGCATCAGCAGATTGATTTTTGAGTACTTGCTCAGCTGTGGAGGCTGCAAAAGCTAATCACTTCTCTCTAACTGTGGTTTGATACATGTCTGACTATAGATGAAGGTGTTATGAGGGGATGGATCATTTGAATGTTAATTACATTATGATGATGAATAAACAATGTTTACTTAAAGTGCAGAGGTATTACAGGAGAAACTACATTTGAAAATTTGCCATATTAAAAACAATCTCAATGATTGAGTTTCAAGTAAGTTATTTTGTTCTTCATTTGAATTATCCTAAGGACACAGTTATATGGCAAAAAGTTTCCTTGTAGGTTTATAAATAGTTAAGCATTAATTTCCAGCAATGGCTTCTCCTACCATGCTCTTGTTACTGTTCACACCTTCGAAGGGAAGATTTGATATGCTATTTAGCCTTAACTATCTGATGATTGTTGACCTGTGAGGTCAGATGAATACAGCTCTAGAATCCTGAGAGGAGTGTTGCTTTCCTCATCAGCAGAGGGTAGAAGTGCTGCAGAAATGATGTGCTCACATTATACAAAAGCAGAGAGACTACTTGGTTTGTGATTGGAAGTCACCTAGGTAAAGAAAGCTTGATTTGCAATGCACATCTTAAATGTGATAGATGAACTAGTGTGAGTTGAATCACTAAAAAGTAAAATAGCCATGACTTGTTGGTATTGAGGTTGGCATAAATGTACTATTAACCTCTGATTTTATTTTATTTATTTATTTTATTTTAATTTTGGGAGTAATAGTAGGTTTATATGTTTACGTGGTACATGAGATGTTTTGATGCAGGGACGCAATGCGTAAAAATCACATCATGTAAAATGGGTATCTATCCCCTCAAGGATTTATCCTTTGTGTTACAAATGATCCAGTTATACCCTTTTGGTTATTTTAAAACATGCAATTAAATACTGACTGGTTTTTAGACCAGATTTCATAGGACATCCAGAAACTTGGAAGAATTGCCCTTAGGCCTTGCTTATTATATTAGGCAAGAAATTTCAAATGTGTAGTATTGCTTAAGTCTCTTAGAATTGGACAGAAGAGAAAATACAGATAACAAATAAACTTAAAGAATTTAATATTTCCAAATACAAAAAGAAAGGGAAATAAGAGTAACCACAGAGTATAATTTTCTTCCATGCAATTAGTGATAACAAGTTAAAAAAAATGCTAAAATCCACCAACAGTAAAGTTGCATTGAAAATTATACTCCAGCCGGGCGCAGTGGCTCAAGCCTGTAATCCCAGCACTTTGGGAGGCCGAGACGGGCGGATCACGAGGTCAGGAGATCGAGACCATCCTGGCTAACACAGTGAAACCCCGTCTCTACTAACAATACAAAAAACTAGCTGGGCGAGGTGGCGGGCACCTGTAGTCCCAGCTACTCCGGAGGCTGAGGCAGGAGAATGGTGTAAACCCGGGAGGCGGAGCTTGCAGTGAGCTGAGATCCGGCCACTGCACTCCAGCTCGGGCGACAGAGCAAGACTCCGTCTCAAAAAAAAAAAGAAAATTATACTCCAATGCACTATTAGAGGCAGACATTGGCACTATATATAAGGAAAGATGTATGACAATATGTTGCAGAATGCTGTAGATGTAAATACTCAGCACACTGAGTATTCTCTTTCTGTTGGGTATATTAAAGGCCAAATTTTTGATAGATAAATTTGTCCTCTGTGGCATCAACTTCAGAAAATTATGACTCTCCCCTAAGCAATCCTCAAGCCCATCACCTGACATTAGGGATTTGGTTTCTGTATGATATTTTTCAGACTTTTGTTCTGAGAAGACAGGCCGTAGGCTTTCCTATACTTGCAAAACAGTTCGCACATGGTTTTAGATAGTAAAACCTCAATGCATATTTTACAATTAAATTTATACACTCAGTTTCTATTACCTCCTAGGGTAAAAATGTGTGAGTTCGTGTCTGTGTTTGTGTGTGTGTGTCTGTGTGTTATAAATCATTGGCCAACAGTTTCTGGCAAATAATAAATATTTGTTCATTCATTCATTCAAAAATGTGTAACAGATGGCAGATAGTGTTCTAGGCAGTATGATACAGCAGCAAAGCTTCAATTCTAGTGAGTAGAAATGGACAATAAAAATGAAGAGTGATTATGTAATATGTTTTAAGGTAATAATTTATGTAGACAAAACATAGAACAAAATAAGAGGGATTAGAATTGCTTGTGGTAGCTTTTAACCTTAAACAGGATGATTAAGTCATGGGCCATGGAAAAAGTAACATTTGAATAAAGACTTAACTGATATGAGGGATAGAGCTATGTGGATAAGTAGGATAGGCATGTTCTGGGTATGAGAAAAGGCAAAAGCTCTGAGGCAGAAGTGTGCTTCAGAGGTTTGAATAACTGCAAGGAGATAAGTGAGGCTGTAGTAGAGTGAGAGAAGAACAAATCTAGGTAGTAAGAAATTCAGTTAAAGAGGTAATAGAAGGACAGATCAATAGGATATTATTGGCCTTATTGTTGGTTATATTGCGGGACAAATGGGGAGCCATTGCCGAGGCTTGAATAAATGAATGACATGATCTGATTGACATTTTAATAGGATCATTCCCACTGCTCTATTGAGTATGTACTCCAGAAGGGCAAAAGTGAAGGCAAGGAGATCAGTGGGTTGCAATTGAAGCAATCCAGTTGACAGGTGCTATGGCTTATACCAAAATAGTGGCAGTAGAGGTAGTGAGAAAAAGCTTCTGAATACAGAACTTGTTGAAGCACTGAGTAAATTAATAACACCATAGTGTAGAACTAACAGAAAAATCACTAAACAAGCCACGGATTAGCCACAAACTTATAATATCAAATAAATACTAAATATCTAAGTCAAAGTCTACAATATTCTCAAATTATAAATTATATTACTATCATCATATCATAACTTTTTTCATGGTAATTTTCTTCCCAAACATTTTTGACATTGTCCAAGAGTTATGGCATATGCAGAAAAAAAGTGGAGAACAACCTGGCTTGGCTAAGCTGTGGGTGCTAAGGGGCCAGATGGATTCACTCACTGTTTGAGAATCTATACACGATTCTATAGGGAAGAGTATCTATAGAACCCAAGATTTTGAAAGAATCTTTCCCTGACATTGAGGATTGTCTTGATCCTTTGTAAAAACCCATCCAGTCTGGAGCTCCATGGATGAAGAGATTTGTGGAACATGGAAAGGATTCAGAGGACTGTTACCAAGATGATTTAATCATTAGAAAATCAGCACTTTATAGAAAGGTTAATAGAACTGAGACTGTTCAGCTTGGAAAATAGAAAGCCAAGAGGGAATTTAATAATGGTCTTTAAGTGTATAAAGAGCTATAGTACACAGATAATGCTCAACAGCTGGTCTCAATCTTCTTAGGACAGAATAAGGAGAATGGAGTATAAATTTCATCATGAGAGATTTAGGAAAAATACTAGAAATAATTTTCTGACCAAAATACTGTTAAAATTGAGCTAGGTTGCCAGTCCAGAGTAAATCCGACGGTGTTTCTGGGATTCTCAGCAATTGATTCATTAATGTCAGTTCAATATATATTTCCTGAGAACAAAGTAGTTACTATGTGTTAAGATATTTTCTATGGAATGACAGTGTTGCAATTCGTCTATTGGCCTAGAAGGAAAATGGGTACAATTTGGCTTATATGACTAGTGAGTTATAAATTCAGAAACTAGAAAGCAGAAACCTAAGGTGGCATGATGCAAGACCAGTTAACTTTGATAGGCAGGTATTGGTGTAATCTGGTAGAGGGGGAAGAAAGATGTAGAATGAAGAATAAGAGTCCAAAGGAAGGGGTGAAGGTAGGCTTTGAGAGGTACCTGGATAAAATTGAACCATAATATTCATTTCACTCAAGGACAAAGGCAGTGTGACAGGTAACCTTGCCCCTTTGCTTCACGGAAGTAGGGCGGGACAGTGGCAGAGAAGCTTGTACTGCACTAGCCAGCCCCATGAGTGGAAAGGGATGCAAGCAATCAAGAGACAGGAATCCAAGATTCCTTTGTCCCTAGTCAAATTGAATTTCTAAACATAAACATAATCTTTATGATCTTTGTTTCTTTTTCTCCCATTGTAACTTTTTTGTTTTGGG
>NW_016811498.1:65288-80496 GCF_001698545.2 Rhinopithecus bieti | reverse complement strand
TTTTTTTTTTTTTTTTTTAGTTGCAGTGGGATTGAGAAAAGGGGTTAATTGAAAAAGAGAGGTTCCGTGGTTTCCATTTGAGGTCAAAGTCTGAAGCCAATATGTGATACTGATACCAACTCAATTCGTTTCATATAACTTTAACTCATTTAATCTTTATTATGATGTAGTGAAAGAAATACGTGTTCTTCTGAGTTTATATCCGGCCTCCTTAACAGCTGCGAGACCTTAAATAAGTTTCATAATCACTCTGAGCTTTACATTTTTTCATCTTTAAAGTGGAGACAGTAATTAGCTCAAGGAGTTTCTGCGAGAATTAAAATGCTTAACACGGTACTTATCACCCAGTAGGTACTCATCATATGCTAATTCCGAACACCTATTACACATAACAAACCCCCAATTATGAAATGACATCATTTTATGTTCTTTATTTGATGAGCACCTTAAACCTTTTTTACTTCAGTCCAAACCTCTCCACTTAGTTACCTTAACTCTCATTCATATGGCAAGACATCTGGGTCGCTCTCCTTGAGATATTCTCAAATGTATTAGTATCTTCCTTAGGAAATGGGCTGCTGAGGATGGAAGACACATTCCTAAATATAATCCCATCTGTACAGAATATTATGACCTTATTATGCCTTCCTTGATGTGGAAAGTATATTTATATTAATACATCCTGAAATTGTATTGCTTTCTTGGCAGACACACTCTACTTTTGACACAAATAGAGATTTTTAGAACCTAGGTTTTCCTTGGAGATGCTCTAAATCTAGCTCTGTTGGAAGGTAATGCACTGGAGCAAATGATCGCATGTCATTGTTTTGAGACCAATAAATCTGTGTTTCTCAAAGGCTGGGCAATTCTGAATGAATAAATTTTATGGCCAAAGTATCTAATTGAGTTTATAACATATAATATAGTATAACGTAAAATATTCCTGTGAGTTGGCCTACCTGTCATACTACTGTATCAACTCTCTTTATTGCTAAACTTTATGGAAAAGCTACTTCTGTTTTCAGCTCTCAGTTCCTTACCTATTATCTTCTCATCCCAAAGCAATCTGGCTTTCTCCTGAAACTGCTTTCCCAAAGGCCATCGAAGACCTAATGGTCCAACCCATTAGTTTCTTCTCAATTATTTTCTCTCTAATCACTCTTTGGCATTTGGCATTATTGACCATTAGTATCAGTGCCAATTTATTCTGAAAAAACAAACAGAAAGCACATGAATATTGAATGCAAAACATGAATGCAGAGAATTGTTTTCACGGGTAAAAGAAGAACTGAGAAGTCAAAGAGTGGACAGTAGGATAAACCAAAGTTAGCCACATCAGAAATCACAACAGCCCAAGGCCAGAGGACAAAGGGAACAGGCAGGGCTATCAAATCCCAAGAGATAAAATTACCCAGCTAAAACTAGAATTACAGGGAGAACTAAAGCCACAGAGGAGATGCAATTGCTACTTGAGATCTCATTTGAAACAAACAGAGTAATACTCTGGTTTCTGCTGCTCACTTTCTACTCTCCAGTGTTCTGTCAGTGCCTCCTATTGGCTGAACCCAGACAGATGTCAGCTATCAATGGAACCTGGGAAACAGATTTCAGAAGTTACTCCCTCAGCATTTGCCATATGGAACAGAGCAGGAGAAAGGAGAAAGGTGAGGAATGAATATGAAGGAAAACAGGCCCCGTAATGGCACAGTAGTTTTGTCATTCAGCATTCATTCTCATACTTCTAACTACATACAGCATCTTTACACTTCTACGTATTATAAGGCAAATATCTGTTATATAAACAATAATCACATCCTCTACTCAAACAAAAAAGACAAAAGGACTCATCAGTCATTGTATTCATCCCAATTCCACAATCTTGAGATAATACAAAGTTTATTCCATCAGATTCAGATATCACTCCTCATAGTTAAGTGACATATGGACTAATTTGTAAAGCTGTGCACCTCTCACTCTCCTTATACAAAATATAGTATGGGTACCCTAATTTGTTTCACTATTCACAAAGGCCATAGTTGATAATTTAACATTTTATTGAAGAGAAAGAACTCTGCCCTGTTACCCAAACCAGAAAACTGCAAGTAATTCCAGAATCCTTTTCTTTCTTTCCCCTCATTCAGTCTATCATAATTCATGCCAAACTCACCATTTTACCATCTCTCAAATCTCCCACTACCACTTTGTTAATTCAGGCTTTCGTTGTATCCCATTTGGATACATGAAATAGTTTGCTAATTTGTCTCCCTGCCTTCAGTGTTTCCCTTGGGTAATTAAAACTCCACACTTCCATTTAAGCCAGCAGAAACACAGATCTGATCATGTCATTTCCATTGTTCCTGCATCAATATAAAATTCAGGCTCCTTAACATGACTGCCAAGGTCCTTCACCATCTGTTAGCAGTCTACATATCCAGGTTCATATTTTCATTCCTAGACACATTTCTTTACTCCAGGGAAATTAGATTATACAGCGTTCCTCAATGTGTTATAAATTTTTAAATCTTTAAGCCTTTAATAATTCTATTTTCTTTACCTGGAATATATGCCTACCCTCCTTACCTGTGAGAATTAAATTCACTCTTTAAAATTTTGTTCAAACATCACATCTTCTGTGAAGCCTCCTTTGATTGTCTACATTCCTATCCACCATCAGCTGTAATTACACCTTCCTTTATACGCCTTATACACTTAGTGTATATTTCAATATATCACAGATTGCATGCTGTAACTTTCTGTTTTCTTGTTGGTCTCTTCAACTAGAATAACTTTGCTTCAGTAACTACTAGAACATTTGGGATGAGGTTGGTACCTTAGTTTGCGTTGTGTTACTATAAGAAAATACACAAGGCTGGGTGATGTATAAAGAATAAAAAGTTTATTTTACTCATGCTTCTGCTGGCTAGAAAGTTCAAAGGCATGGCCCTGGCTTCCGGTGAGAGCTTTTGTGCTGCATCATAACAGGATGGAAAGGTCAAAGGGGAAGCAGGCACATGTGAAGAGGCAAAGATTAAGAGGCACGCTGGCTTTATAACAACCCACTCTCATGGGAACTAATTCAGTTCTGCTAGAGCAAGAATTCACTACTGCAAGAATGGCACCAAGCTGTTCATGTGGGATCTGCTCCCACGACTCAAACACCTCTCACTAGCTCCACCTCCCAACATTGCCTTATTGGAGAACAAATTTCAACGTGAAGTTTTGTGGGTATAAACTATATCCAAATTATTTCATTCTACTTCTAGTCCCCCCAAACTCAAGTCCTTCTCACATAGAAAATACAATTCTTCCTTCACAATAGTCCTAAAAGTCTTAACATGTTCCAACTCCAACTCAAAAGTCCCAAGTCTAAAACCTTATTGAGACTCAAGGCCGACTTATTCCAGCTATGAGCCTGTAAAATCAAAACAACTTACTTACTCCCAAGATACAATGGTGGGACAGATATTTGATAAACATTCCTATTCCAAAGAGAGAAACCGACCACAAGAAAGAAATCATAGTCCTCATGCAAATCCTAAACCCAGTAGGGCAGTCACTAAATCTGAAAGCTCTAGAATAATCTCCTTTGATTCTATGTTCTACTTCCTGAACACACTGATGTGAGGGGTGAGTTGCCAAGACCTGAGGTAGCCCCACTCTCATGGCTTTGCTTCATGCAGCCAACATGGCTACTCTCATGGATTAAAGTCAAATGCCTGCAACTTTTACAGGCTGATGTTACATGCTGCCAGTGGCTCTACCATTCTGGGGTCCCTGTGGTGGCTTCTTCTCTGTAGCTCCAATAGACATTAACTTGAGGATATTCTGTGGCAGCTCTGACCTCACATTCCTGCTTAGCATTGCTCTAGTGAGGCTCTCTGCAGTGGCTCTGCTCTTCTGACAAATCTCTGCCTGGGCCTGCATGCTTTTCTACACATTACTTGAAATCTCAATAGAGGAAGTCACACCTCAATAGCTCTTGCACTGTGTGGGCTTGCAGACTTAACACCACATGGAAGGCGCCTTACTGCCTGTGCCATCCAGAGCAAAAGCCAAGCTTTCCTGGGGCCATTTGTGCCGTGGGCACTTCAGCTCGAGAGGCGAGGATGGGGGAGCAGCATCCGAAGATGGGCAGGGCAGCAGCACCCTGGGCCAATTCCCCAAAATCAATGTGTTGTCCTAGGCCTCTGGGCCTGCGATGGATTGGGCGACCTTGACGATCTTTGAAATGCTTTCAGGGGCTTTTTTCTGTTTTTTCTAACAATTATCACCTGGCTTGCTTTTCTCTTTTGCTAATCTCTTTATCAAGCAATCCCTAGGCCACACCTTTAGATTTCTCTCCTGAAAACACTGATTCTCTACCACACAGCCAGGCTGTGAATTTTTCAAACTTTTGTGCTCTGCTTTCCTTTTAATTATAAATTCTGCTGTTAGCTCATTTCTTTCCTGCCGTAACTGAGCATAAGCTATTCAATGCAATCATGCCCCTTCTTGATCATTTTTCTGCTCAGAAATTTCTTCTAGCAAGTATCCCAGTTCATCCCTCTTGAGTTCAGCCTTTCTCAATATCCTGGGGCATGGATACAATGCAACCATGTTCTTTGCAACTGTATAACAAGGGTGATCTTTGCTCCAGTTTCAAAATAAATACCCCTTACTTTTGTCCAGCAGTTTGGTCAAAACTAGTTAAGCATTTCTATCAGCAGTTTGGTCAAAACTAGTTAAGCATTTCTATCAGCAGTTTGATCAAAACTAGTTAAGCAATCTCTTCCAAACTTTTGCTGGTATTTTTGCCTTTTTCTAGTCCTCACCAGAGCTCTTAATATTCTATTCACTGCAATGTGATCTCTCTGTAGCCTATTCCTCCAAACTCTCCTAACTTCTGTCCGTTACCCAGTTCCAAAGCTGAATCCACATTGTCAGATATCTTTATAGAATACCCAACTCCAAAAGTTCCAATTTTCTGTCAGAGTTCATTTTGTGTTGATATAACAGAATACCTGAGACTGGGTAATTTTTTCTTTTTAAAAAGGTTTATTTAACTAATGATTTTGTGGGCTGGGTAGTTAAAGGCCTTGACTTCTAGTGAGGCCACACTCTTGCTGCATCATAACATGATAGAGAAGGTCCGAGGGGAAATGGACGTGTGTAAAGAGACAAAACCTGAGAGGCATCCTGGCTTTATAACAACCCACTCTCAAAGGAGCTAATCCAGTCTTGCCAGAGTGAGAACTCACTAACTACCATGAGAATGGCACCAAGTCATGCATGAGGGATTTGCCCCCATGACCCAAATGTCTCCAACTAGGTCTCAACACAAGCACTGCCACATTGTGAAAAAAATTTTAACATGAGTTTTGGTAGGAACAAATTCAAACCGTAGCAAACATAGGCTAAATAGAGGTCTATATGGATGAATAATTAATTAATCTAATTAATAATTAATTGAACTAATTAATCATACACTTGATGGATGAGGACAAAATGTCTTAATGTTGGCTTTACATTTTATTGTATGAACAATTCTATGTTTAAGCTAAAATTATGCCTCAAGAATATACTGTGACGGAAGTCCACCCCTTAACCCTGGAACTCAATTCTTCTGATTTCCTCTAGAGAAAATAAGCTAGAATGAACTGTGATAGAGGTTTATGGGTTAGAGGAAAAAGCCTCGAAAGGTTGATGTTAGGGAGATAATATGAATTACTGGAAAGAGCACCTGGCCTGTCATTTGATAAAACTGGGTTCGTTTTCTGGCTCTGCTCCTTAATTGCTATTGTACCTTGATCAAATCTCAATTTTCCAGTTTTCTGCATCAAGTCTCAGAGATTTTCTATAGAGATTAAAAGGGGGCTGCAAGGCAGCATATGTGGAAATCCTACATAAGTGAGTAAATACTACTACACAAAAATAAGTGAGTGTATTAGTCTGTTCTCATGCTGCTAATAAAGACATACCTGACACTAGGTTATTTACAAAGGAAAGAGGTTTAATGGACTCATAGTTCCACATGGCTGGGGAGGCCTCACAATCATGGCAGAAGGCGAATGAGGAGCAAAGTCCCATCTTACCTGGTTACATGGCAGCAGGCAAGATAGCTTGTGCAGGAGAAGTACCATTTATAAAACCATCAGGTCTCATGAGACTTATTCACTACTACAAGAACAGTATGGGGAAACTGCCCCAAGATTCAATTATCTCCACATGTCAGGACCCTTGATGTGTGGGGTTATTAAAATTCAAGGTGAGATTTGGGTGAGGACACATCCAAACCATATCAGTGAGGTAGTACAATTAAATCATTAAATGTTTAGTATTTAGAGTCACACAGTCCTGGGTTTCTGTTTTAAATCTATTTCTTCTAACTTGTGTGAATTTTGCCAAGTCATAGAACTTCCTTGAGCTTCAATTTCCTCATAATATATGTTACTTGAGCATTGAGTGGTACCTACTATCCTAGATGGTAGCTGTGATTAAANAGTCCCATCTTACCTGGTTACATGGCAGCAGGCAAGATAGCTTGTGCAGGAGAAGTACCATTTATAAAACCATCAGGTCTCATGAGACTTATTCACTACTACAAGAACAGTATGGGGAAACTGCCCCCAAGATTCAATTATCTCCACATGTCAGGACCCTTGATGTGTGGGGGTTATTAAAATTCAAGGTGAGATTTGGGTGAGGACACATCCAAACCATATCAGTGAGGTAGTACAATTAAATCATTAAATGTTTAGTATTTAGAGTCACACAGTCCTGGGTTTCTGTTTTAAATCTATTTCTTCTAACTTGTGTGAATTTTGCCAAGTCATAGAACTTCCTTGAGCTTCAATTTCCTCATAATATATGTTACTTGAGCATTGAGTGGTACCTACTATCCTAGATGGTAGCTGTGATTAAAGCTCAACACAAATGCAAATTACATAACAAAATGCAAATTGAGTAAGTAAAATCTCAATTATAATGCTACTAATAGCTAACAATTATTGCTCTTATTATTATTATTATTATTTTATTATTTTTGAGACGGAGTCTCGCTCTACCGCCCAGGATGGAGTGCAGTGGCATGATTTCGGCTCACTGCAGCCTCTGCCTCCCGGGTTCAAGCGATTTTCCTGCCTCAGCCAGCCGAGTAGCTGGGATTACAGCCATGGGCCACCATGCCCAGCTAATTTTTTTTTGTATTTTTAGTAGAGACGGGGTTTCACCATGTTGACCAGGCTGGTCTCCAACTCCTGGCCTCAGGGGATCCTCCCACCTCGGCCTCCCAAAGTTCTGAGATTACAGGCTTGAGCCACTGCGCCTGGCCTGTTGTTATTATTATAACTCACAACTCATGATCAGAGTATCAAATCACACCAGCGAAGAGATATACCAACATGGAAACTGTCACAAAGATTAGTAATTTCCAGTTGTCTGGGGAAATTGCCCAAGACGTGTATTTCCACTTATCTTCATACAGTTTGGCACTATGATGCTCTGAAATACTATATAAAGTGCATAGTGTATTTCTATTGTAGCACAGTGAATGCTACACCATGGTATTTGCTAGGAAAACATTTAAGAATGCAATCATGGATAACCACTGGCTTAACACTATCGTATTGGGCCAGAGTCAAAGCTCTTCCTAATGTAATAATGAATGGGTGATTTATTCTAGTTAGATCAGTATTTGTAAAAGTTGATTATGACAGAATACCATGCTTAATGCTACAGCCAAGGTAAATTCCCCATTTCATTCCAATTCTGTGTAATGTAAAAATGACTTGAGCTGTCATTATTAAATTTCATTATCTGAAAAAGAAAGACAGAAAGTTAACAAGCCCTCCCTCAATTTTGCATACTTTTGAAAGTTAAGCTGTGCTGATTAGCATCTGAATTTCTAATTGCTTTCCACAGTAAGTATTATATGGTCAACTTGCAGAACTGTCTAGTAGAGACATGCGCTAAGAAACTTTATTTTTTTATATGATATGAGAACAATTTTAGTTTTAACAGTATCTTTAAGCCCAGAAACTCTATGTCTTTAATATCAATAGGAGATCATGGCAACATTGTAAAAAAGTGTTCTTTATATTATATCTCTGATGACATTTTAGAGGTTATTTTGCTTAATTCTAAAGATTTCCTGGAAGAGATCTCAGATATTATAACTCTTAACCAGAAAAAGCATAGAAAAATCTGGGCATCAGACAGGGTGAGTAACAGGCTTAAGAGGATAGCACCAAGATTTCTTAACTATGAAGTAATCTAATATATATATATATAAAATCTAACAGATTAGTTCTAATATAGATAACCTAATTATAATATTATCTAACATATTTATGAATCTGTAAATATAGTTATATTTTACTTATTAAAGACATTAAACACATAGGCTTGAAAAACAAATTCAATTTTTTTTTTCTGCTACTAAAATTTAGTCTTCTATTTTGTTAGGTCTATTGCAAAAAAGGAGGTAGAAAAAGATCATATTTTTTTTAAAAGTCTTCAAAATTCTTTGGCTAAAATAGATTTCTGTTTCTGGCTATGATGGTGTAACTAGTACTAGCTCTCCCAATATAAACAATAAAAATAAATTAAACAAATTCTTTGAGGAAACTATTTTCAGGTATTGCCAACTAGATAACTGTGATAATTAGAGATGGTAAGCATATAATTGAGTTCCAGGACATCCGCGTTCATTGACTGGAGCAATTTTTCAAAACAGTGCAGTGAACTGAGGTGTAAGCAAAACATGAGATAGTCTTGCTCATGTATCTAATCTCAGGATACAGAGATTAGAATTCTGGGCAGCTGAAATTTCTGGATTCTGCAGGTCAGGCAACAAGAAAGGAGAAAGATGTGCAAAGGAAGGTCCCTGAAGTCTGTGTGGGAATGGTCCATAAGTGCTACTTGGCAATATGAAGTGGGAAGTTGGAAATGGGGAAGTGTAAAATGTCTGCTGTTAAATAAAAAGTGGGAAGTATGAAATAGCAACCATGAAAGCGAAGGTATAAAATATGACGTTATGGTGTTGCTATATACATATACGTATATATATGTATGTGTATAAATATGTATATCACACGTATATATACGTATATCACACATATATACGTATATTCAGTCATTTTTACATTACATATGTATATATACGTATATGCGTATATGTATATATACGCATATACGTATATATACATATAGAGAGAGAGAGAGAAGGAGAGAGACGGAGTCTCGCTCTGTCACCAGGCTGGAGTGCAGTGGCACGATCTCGGCTGCAACCTCCGCTTCCCCAGTTGAAGCATTTCTCAGCCTCCCAAGTAGCTGGGACTGCAGGCACACACCGACACGCTCAGTTATTTTTTGTATTTTTGGTAGAGACAGGGTTTCACCATGTTAGCCAGGATGGCCTCGATCTCTTGACCTCATGATCCGCCTGCCTTGGCTCCCAAAGTGCTGGGATTACAGATGTGAGCCACCACCCCTGGCTGGTGTTGCAATATTGATTAGACTTTGATAGATCAAGACAACATATAGTTAATCTTAGCAAAATCACTGAAGAAATTAAAAGAGGTATATCTATGAAGACAACATAAAAAATAAAATGGAATGTAAAGAATTTAATTCAAGCAAAAGATGAGAAGAAAAGCACAATAGAGGAGCAAATAAAAAAGAGATGTGCAAAGTAGCAAAATATACCAGAATCACAGAATGAAATCCAATGATTTCAACAATCCCATTTAAAGTAAATTGATTACACACTTTAATTAGAATGCAGAGATTTTCAGATTTGATAACAAATTGAGACCTAATAATAAATTATTTATAGGAAACAAAAGAGACATTAGAGACAGAATTAGATTGAAATTAAATTCACATGAATATCTCAACAGAGACAGAAAAGGCTTTCAATAAAATTTAACATCCCTTCATGTTAAAACTCTCACTAAAGTAGGTATTGAAAGAACATACTTCAGAATAATAACAGCCGTATATGTCAGTCCCACAGCCAACATCATACTGAATGGGCAAAAGCTAGAAGTATTCTCCTTGAAAACCCACAAAAGACAAAGATGTCCTTTCTCACCACTCCTATTCAACATCATGTTGGAACTACTTGGCCAGGGCAATCAGGCAAGAGAAAGACATAAAGGACATCCAAATAGGAAAAGAGGAAGTAAAACTATTCCTGTTTGCAGACGATATGATTCTATACCTAGAAAACCCCATAGTCTCACCCCAAAAGCTCTTTAAGCTGACAAGCAACGTCTCAGGATATAAAATCAATGTACAAAAATCATTATCATTCTTATACACCAACAATGGCCAAGATGAAAGCCAAATGAAGAATACAATCTCATTTGCAATTGCCACTAAAAGAATAAAATACCTCGGAATACAGCTAACTGGGAAGGTGAAAAATTTTCTACAAGCAGAACTACAAACCACTGCTCAAAGAAAAAAAAAAAAAGCAGATGACACAAATAGATGGAAAAAAACATTTCATGCTCATGGATAGGAAGAATCAATATCTTTAAAATGGCCATACTGTGCAAAGCAATTTACAGATGCAATGCTATTCCTGCAAAACTATCAATGACGTTCTTCACAGAACTAGGAAAACTATTTAAAATTCAGATGGAATCAAAAGAGAGCCAAAACAGCCAAGGTAATCATAAGCAAAAGGAAAAAAAAAAAAAAAAAAAACTGGAGGCATCACACTACCCGACTTCAAACTATACTGCAGGGCTACAGTCACCAAAAGACCATGGTATTTGTACAAACACAGACACATAGACCAATGGAACAGAACAGAGAGTCCAGAAATAAGGCCATACACCTACGGCTAGCTGATCTTGGACAAAGCTGACAAAAACAAGCAATGGGGAAAGGACTCCCTATTCTATAAATGGTGCTGGGATAACTGTCTAGTCATATGCAGAAGATTGAAATTGGGTACCTTCTTTACACCATATACAAAAATTAACTCAAGATGGATTAGAGACTGGAATGTAAAACCCAAAACTATAAAAACCCTGGAAAACAACCTAGGCAATACCATTCTGGACATAGGAATGTGCAAAATTTCATGACACAGATGCCAAAAGCAATTGCAACGAAAGCAAAAATTGACAAGCAGGATCAAATTAAACTAAACAGTTTCTGCACAGAAAAAGACTATCAACAGAATAAACAGACAACCTACAAAATGGGAGAAAATGTTTGCAAACTATGCATCTGAAAAAGGTCTAATATCCAGTGTCTGTAAGGAACTTAAACAAATGTATAAGAAAAATAAACCAACCCTATTAATCAGTGGGCACAGGACATGAACAGACACTTCTCAAAAGAAGACATAAATGCGAACAACAAGCATATGAAAAAATCACCGATTTTTACAGAACATCACCCATCATTACAGAAATGCAAATCAAAACCATGATGAGATACCATCTCATGGCAGTCAGAATGGCTATGATTAAAAAGTCAAAAAGTATCATAGGCTAGGATGATTTCAGAGGAAAGGGAGTGCTTGTGCAGTGTTGGTGGGAATGTAAATTAGTTCAACCATTGGGGAAAACAGTGTGGCAATTCCTCAAAGACCTAAAAATAGAACAACCATTCGACCTAGCAATTCCGTTACTAAGTATGTACGCAAAGGAATGTAAGTCATTCTATCAGAAAGACATATGCATACTAATGTTTACTGAAGCACTACTCATGGAATCAACCTAAATGCCAATAAATGGTAGACTGTATAAAGACAATGTGGTACACATACACTTATGGAATACTATGCAGCCACAAATAGAATGAGATTATGGATGGAGCTTGGGGTCATTATCCTTAGCAAACTAAAGGAGGAACAGAAAATCAAATACCACCTGTTCTCACTTATAAGTGGGAGCTAAATAATAAGAACACATGCACACATAGAGAGGTGCAAGAGACACTGGGACCTATCAGAGGGTACAGGGTGGGAGGAGGAAGAGGATCAGGAAAAATAACTAATGGGTACTAGGTTTAACACCTGGGTGATGAAATAATCTGTACAACAAAGCCCCATGACGTGAGTTTACCTGTAAAGCAAGCCTGCACATGTACCCCTAAACTTAAAATAAAAGTTAAAAAAAAGAAAATAAAATAAGAATACATACTGTGTACACAGTAAGAGTAAGAAAGCTGGAGAGGTTATGTTAAAATGAGAAAAATTAAACTTAAAACAGTATTTTACGAGATACAGGGAAAGATTTCATAATGCTAAAATGAAGAGTTCATCAGGAAGTAATACGTCATAAACATTATATATTTAGTAAGAGAGATTGAACTTCATAAGCAAAAACCCAATCAAAATTACAAGTATCAACACGTTACAATCACAGCTAGGGATTTTTTGTACCTTTCTCTCAGTAATTGATAAAAGTAGACAAAAATCAGTAACAATATGGGAGACCTGAATAACACCATCAAGCCATTTTAAATCAACTTTAAACTAATCAATGTTTACAGAATCCTATGTGCAATAAATGTAAACATATTCTTTCAAATTGCCCATGACACAGTCACCAAGATAGCCCACATGCTGGGCCATGAAATAACCCCAAACAATTGACATAATACGTAAAATAAAGAAAATTTACAAAGGCAAAAATGGGCTGTTTGCAAAATTGGTAAGCTCTTTGTAAGACTAATCAAGAAGAAAAGTCAAATTACAAATATCAGGAATTATCACTACATATCCTACAAACATTAAAATACTATTAATTTGAAGATGTTCCAGATTGCTGGCATCTTGTATGAGCAACCTTGAAAATAAACTCATCTTCAGAAAACAGTGTGTATTTTGAGGACAGCAAGGCCAGACCCATTTTGTATGAGCAAGCCATGGCCTGCAGGTTTTCCAGGGCCTGTGGCATCAGAATCCTATCTATAGGAACCCTTACTGTGTTCTTGGGCCAGGTTTCAAAAATGGAAATCTGTATTTTTCATGCTACTCACTCTTGCTCAGTGAATATCCTGTTTTTTGTGCCACAATCTCCATTGCCTGCCAGAGTTAACCGAGTGATTGTATTTGCTACATTGTATCATACAGCACATTTCTGGCACTATAATTTTGGAAAAAGAAAAAAACAACAGTAATGAGATCTGAACTGATCCTCAACATGCTGAAAGCAAATACAAAACACAATGTATTTACTAAGAAGCTAACAGCTGTGAAATAGGTAGTGTGACCAGCATCTTTACTACTACCATTGACATAGAAACTAACAATATTCATGAAAAACAGGTAAGCTTCCTGTCTGTCGCTCAGGGCAGGAAGCTACACCCTAAAGGCCTTTCTAATACTGCTCCATATAGAAAATCGCCTAGAGGAGAATTTTAGAAGGAGGAAGTGAGAATAAACTATGGCAATAGATCCCCTGGAATACGGTTCTAGAAGACTTTAAAAAAAATCCGTTTGTATGACCTAGCCTATAGTAAAGCCATGCTAGAGAACATGGTGTAGCGCAATCTAATTTCAATGAATTCCTGTAAAAGCATGGATGTCCTCTATAAACCCTCTTGGTGATGAAAACAGCATGATATATGAAGATTAGCAAAGGACTTCTATGCTGCTGGGGCAGTATCTTGAAGTTGTGGATCACAGAGATCTTAAAGTCAGGCTTTGTCATGGAGATGAACTTGGGTAAAACAAAGAAGAGTGCTATTCTCAAAGTCCTGTCACTACCAGATAAAGTAAAAATAGTAAAAGCCAGAGATGAGGACCAGGTGATTAAGAGTCAAAATACTTTGAAGTCAAAAGTATCCAAGTCTATGGAAGTTGTGAACTAGCTCCATCAGGAGAGGCCATTCTGCTCCAGCATAGAAGCTGTTAACCTGAGTTTGAAATCCAAAGTCCAGAACCCTCTCAGTGATGGGAAAAGAAAGCCAGATACCATTATTGAGTGCTGTGGCTTCCCTGAGAAATGCCTTTCTTTGCCTACCCTGTACAATTGCATTTTTGAAAGGGTCTATTGTAATTATTAATATGAATTTGTTCCAGAAAAAGGCCCAGGGATGACATCTGAGAAAATGTCTTTGAGAGATAAAGAGTCATTGCTAGACAGCAGTGTATTTGGAATACTCAGAAGAGTACAAAGGGCTCAGAGGAAGAGGCAATCAAGAGCTGAAAATATTACACAGATAAAGAGGAAATGATCATGAAAGATGAGATTGGGGACCATAATTATTAGCGCTTTAAAAACTGTTCAAAGACTTAAAAGACCATAAAAGTGAGGAATCTGGAAGCCCTTAATAATTCTTCAAATAGAAAGACAACCTATTTGTTGAAGAAAGTTACTGCCTTGTACAACTTGCTCCCTGAGGATTCAAAAGACTGGGAGGTAGAAGAGGAAGCTGAAGGAAAACATGATGATGATTAGATAACACTATGTATGAGGTATTAATAAAATGCCTCTTTCAGGAAATTGATCTACAGGGCCCTCTGACTCCTTCCAAAAGCAGATTTCACTGAGAAGTTGGCAGGAAGATAATCTGGAAGACCCAAGAGCTCCCTCCCTCACCACTTCATCATCTGGCCCATGAAAAATAAATACAAGTAGAAGCTTAATGTACGTGAAATCATCCCTGTGATTTACGCAGTGAAGTTACAGGGAGCCAATGAAACTATTATGGCAAACTCTAAAAGAAACATACCATGGCCAAGCAGGAGAGATTAGTCTAAGACAACCTTTCTCGGGTCACTGGAACATACCTGTGAAAGATAAAAAATCAAGGTGCCTCATAAGCTAACAAGAAATTCCAGGCAATTACTGTGGAAGTTTAGAAGAATCCCAGCTGATACATAGGGAACAAACTGATAAGTTCCACATACGAAGAAGAGCTTCATATTGCATATGCAAAATAGGAAAGAGCAGGTGACCGCTTTCTAAGTTGGAAATAATAACATTTTGGTAGACCAAAATACAAGTTCATAAAAGGTGAATGCTAAGCTTTTAAAATGTAAGTTTTAAAACAGTAAATAAAGGGAATTGGATATAAAAATAATAAGTCAACATTATATGAATGTTATATCATACATTTCATTATTTAGTTGAAATTGATCATTTTCTTTTAAATCACACTTAAATCACATGAAATGAAAATAAACTTCTTAAACCTGATAAATAACATTAATGAAAAACGTATAGTTCCCATAATCACTAATAGTCAATGACTGAAT
>NW_016811498.1:59486-63904 GCF_001698545.2 Rhinopithecus bieti | reverse complement strand
CTAAATCAGTGACTAAGCAAAGAGGTCACTCTATTTACCTTCACTCTTTTACTGGTAATAGTAGCTAGTTTAACAAGGCAAGACAAAGGGCATAATGTTTGAACATAAAGAATTATATGGTTTCTATTTCCAGAATATGTGATTTCCTATGCAGAAAATGAAAAATGCCAGAATTAAAAATGATTTTGCAAGGCCAGAGGATGCAAGTTAAATATATAAAAAGTGATTAAATTCCCATACACAAATGATAAAAGATTCAAATAGATTTAAAAAATACAGTGTATGATAGCATCAAAAATAATTAACCAACTATGAGCATTATCAGTAAACTGAAAACTACATTGCTGTTGAGGATAGTTAATGAATACTTAAAATAACTGTCAGGCATATACTATGGTGATAGATTGCAGGAGTCAATATTATTAAGATGAAGTACTTTGTATATTGTCAATGCAATTCCAATCAAAAATCAAGCAAGCTGATTCTGAAATCTATATAGAAATAAAATGGATCTATGAGAGACAAAATTGTTTTGAAAGAGAACAAGTTAGAGCAGTTTACTCCCTTATATCAAGGATTACTCTAAAACAGTGTTTCCCAACTTCAGCATTACTTTATTGGGCCTAATATGAATTATGGGGTGGCTGTCCTGTGGATGTTTACCAGCATCTCAGTTCTCTGCATTCTAGATATCACTACTGCTGCCACCACACCTAGTTTTGAAAACCAAAAGTTCCTGTAGACATTGCCAAATATCCCTTTGGAGAGCAAAATTGCTACTGGTTGAGAACCACTGCTCCAAAAATTGTAGCAATCAATATAGCGTGGTATTGACATAAAGAAAAGCATAGAATCCAATGGAATAAGCCAGGTTTCAAATAGACTTCCATGAGAGAATTTAATTGTTGATGCCCTGAGGAATCCATGTAATGAATTAACTTGTATTCTATGCCATTTTATATGATATTAACTCTCTATTATCCTTGAGAGAATCGAGAACAAAGTCATTCAAATAACTCTTTGCAGTTCTCACTTACCTTAAAGAATCCTGATTGGAAATATTAAAATAAAGTTCAGAAATAGTTCCACAGTTAGTGGCCAATTGATTTTTGACAAAGGAAGCTATGTAATTTAGTGTAGAAGATACTATTTTCAGCAAATGGTTCTAGACTAATAAGCTATCCATACGAAATATAACCTTGGAACCTTGCTCACACCAGACATCCACAGGCACAGGTACACACACACACACACACACACACACACACACACACACTCACATATATTTCATTCCAAGTGGGTCATAGACTTAAACGTAAAACCTAAAAGTACAAAACTTCTAGGAGAAATGCTAGAGAAAATTATTTATTACCTAGTATTAGGCAACAATCATTCAGACAGCACATGAAAAGCATAAACTGCATGTGACAGTCAGACTCTAACGTGGTTCCTTGTGATCACCAACTCTGTATATTCGCACTGTTGTGAAATCCATTCTTTTTGAGTGTGGGTAGGATTTGAGACTTGTTTATAGTCCAAGAATATGGCAACAATGATGGGATGTCATTCATTTTATTTTATTTTATTTTATTAAACTTCATCTTGTTACTTGACTTGGTAAAGAACTGTGGGAGTCCTCCAGGAACTGCTCTCGGCCTCTAAGGACCGAGGGAAGATTTCTGATGACAGAAGAAAAAAAAAAAATCCCCAAAGCCAGGGCCCTTTATCCTACAACTGCCAAAAAAATTCTACGAACAACCTGAATGAATTTGGGGGAAGATTTTTCACAGTTGAGACTCCAGACCACAGTCCTGGCTGACCCTTTGATGATAGTTTTATAAGACACTGAGCATAGGACCAAACTGAGCCATATTCAGACTCCTGAACAACAGAAACTGTGAGGTAGAAATGTGTGTTGTTTTAAGTCACTAAGTTTGTGGTAATTTCTTGTAAAGCAAAAAAAGCTAATATATCATAAAGCAAATAAAAGCACAGGAAACACAATAACTTGAACTTAAAACTAAAACTTATGCTCTTTAAAAAATATTGTTAAGAAAATAAAAAGGCAAGTCACAGACAGGAAGAATCTCCTCAAAATACGTGTTTGTCAGTCAAAAGACTTGTATCCAGAATATGTAAAGAACTTACAACTCAATAACTGTAGGTCAAACAACATGATTTTAAAAATAGGAAAAGATTTGAACATATAGTTCACAGAAGGAAATATAGGGAAGGCAAATAACAACATATCTTAATATTATTATTCCTTAGGGAAATACTAATTAAAACCACAATCAGATACCATCACACATCATCTAAAATGGCTAAAATGTAAAAAGACTAATAACACCAAGTTTTGGTGAGGGATGTAAAACAACTGAAACTTTAATCCTTTGCTGGTGGTAGGGGCAAATTGTGCAACAACCTTGGCAAACAACTTGCTAGGTTCTAATAAAGTTAAATATACATTTATCCTATAATTCAGCAATTTTAATCCTAGGTATTTACCTTGGCAACATAAAAGCATATATTTACACACAGACTTGTATAAGAATGCATATAGCAGCTTTATTTAAATTAGGTACTGCAAAAACCACAATTACTTTTGTACCAACCTAATAACACCTCAAAACTGAAAAATACCTAACGTCTACCAATAGGTGTGTGGATAAACCAATTGTGATATGCACATCCAATGTAATATGATTCAGTAATTTAGAAAAGAGAGTAAACTACTGATAGTACAATGACATGGTTGGATTAAAAAATGTATAGTGAGTAAACAAAGATACACATAAAAAGAACATATTGTATGATTTTATTTGTATGAATTAATAGCACCAACAAAAATACATTATAGATATACACATCTGATCAGTGTTTGCTGGGGTGGAGGAAGGCAGTTGAATATAACAAGGTACAAAGAAACTTTCTGGGGTGATATGTTCCATTAGTTGAATGAGGTCTGGATTACCCAATTATATACATTTGTAAAAATTCAATAAACTGTTCACTTAAAATGTGTGCATTTAATTTTACTTTCATTATACTTTAATAAAATAAATGTGGTACGTATACAACATGGAATGCTTCCCCCACCCCAGGTAAACACTGATCTGATTTCTATATCTATAGGGTACAGTAATTTTATTGAAGTGTGGTGAAAATAAGTAAATTTACTTCAATAAATAAATTATAGCCATTCTAGATGATATGACAATCATATTCCAAAATATAATTTCATTGTATTTTTCAATTTATTATCTATAAATGGAGATTCTACTACCCACTCTCTCAATCCAGAGGCTAAAATAGAGGAGAAAGCATTACTCCTGAAATCAGGGATTATTGGATTCAAATGTGAACTCTGAGGTTCCTAGCTGCCTAACCATATACAGGTGACCTTGCTGCTTTGCGGTTCAGCTACATCATCTTCTTCTTTAAAATAATGTTAAAAGCTATCTCAAAGGGTTGTTATGTGAATTAAATACAATGGCATGGACCGACTTTGAAACTTTTAACATACTGTTTGAATCCAAATGTTACAATTGTTGCTAGTATTATACTGAGAGGGAAATACATCAAATCCTATCTTGGGAGGAGGCTGAATTACAAATCAATAATTGCCAACAAGTCATAGAAAGTCTTGGTCATCCTGAGATTTTTGGCACACAGGAGCTTTTTGATTCATTTTAAAGGAATCCGATTTCTAATTTGACCATGAAATATACATTCATTCATAATTTATAGGAGAAACAGATACCGAAAACTCATTGCAATTATCTTGATTTTTGTGTTCTGAACCCTAAAAGAAAGAGGCTCTTACTTTTTAATATTTTCCTTTTGAAAACAGATTTGCAACATTTTTTTCCCAACAATTGTCAGTCGCTGTGTTTTCTGTTACCGCATTTCATATCTGTAATATATAAGCTCAGCATTTACCTGAAACGTCTGCTCATTCGCGCGCCCCTTGACATCTGTTCCCCTGTCTTTCACTATTGGAAGTCTCAGAGCCTAGAAACAGTGGAACACGGACATTTCTAATTCTCCTGCCTCTATTTCTATTCTTCATTTTCCTTTGTCTTTTACTTTTTCTTCTCTTGGTCTGTCTGCATTTTCCATAACACCATGAATCTTCTCTAGTTTACAGAATCCAAATTCATATCCCAGGACAGAAGTCACTGCTAAACCATCATGTGTTAACCCTGAAATAGTTCCATTATGCCTATTTAGTGAAAATTGGGAATGCTTGTTGACCATATAGAAAGCAGACACCAGTAAAATCTGGTTACCTTTCATATTTTGAGGATGCTGATCCTTTCTTTTACCATCTGGCTCAGTAAGTATCAGTGTAGAATCAGTCTGTGTCAAGATCTTACTTGGGGCACTTGTAAAAATTTGCTACCAAACAGCAGCCA
>NW_016811498.1:54474-59272 GCF_001698545.2 Rhinopithecus bieti | reverse complement strand
AAGTCTTGGTCATCCTGAGATTTTGGCACACAGGAGCTTTTGATTCATTTTAAAGGAATCCGATTTCTAATTTGACCATGAAATATACATTCATTCATAATTTATAGGAGAAACAGATACCGAAAACTCATTGCAATTATCTTGATTTTGTGTTCTGAACCCTAAAAGAAAGAGGCTCTTACTTTTAATATTTTCCTTTTGAAAACAGATTTGCAACATTTTTTTCCCAACAATTGTCAGTCGCTGTGTTTTCTGTTACCGCATTTCATATCTGTAATATATAAGCTCAGCATTTACCTGAAACGTCTGCTCATTCGCGCGCCCCTTGACATCTGTTCCCCTGTCTTTCACTATTGGAAGTCTCAGAGCCTAGAAACAGTGGAACACGGACATTTCTAATTCTCCTGCCTCTATTTCTATTCTTCATTTTCCTTTGTCTTTTACTTTTCTTCTCTTGGTCTGTCTGCATTTTCCATAACACCATGAATCTTCTCTAGTTTACAGAATCCAAATTCATATCCCAGGACAGAAGTCACTGCTAAACCATCATGTGTTAACCCTGAAATAGTTCCATTATGCCTATTTAGTGAAAATTGGGAATGCTTGTTGACCATATAGAAAGCAGACACCAGTAAAATCTGGTTACCTTTCATATTTTGAGGATGCTGATCCTTTCTTTTACCATCTGGCTCAGTAAGTATCAGTGTAGAATCAGTCTGTGTCAAGATCTTACTTGGGGCACTTGTAAAAATTTGCTACCAAACAGCAGCCAAGATTTGAGACCATTTTGAGCTTTAAGTCTGATGTAAATTGTCCTGCTTTCTCTTCCCACTACCCACCCTCCAGTTCCTGCTTCATCCCCGGTCTTGGAAGAGGTTAATTGCATCTGGAATGGACTCTGAACCATCCCTGCTCACCACCCAGAGAGACATAACCTTGGTTGAGTGGACCAGCAATCTAGACTTGAATCTATAGGGAATGACTGCCTATCTCATTTTTTGTCTTTCTACCTTTAATGTATACAGAATTGGTGATATTTTTTCTTAGTTAAATGACAAGCCCCAAATCACAAAGACTTATCAAAAGATTTATTTTCGAAAGAACAAAAAAAATTAGCCAGGCATGGTGGTGGGGACCTGTAATCCCAGCTACTTGGGAGGCTGAGACAGAATTGCTTGAACCCGGGAAGCAGAGGTTGGCATGAGCCGAGATAGCACCACTGCACTCCAGCCTGAAGACAGGGCAAGGCTCAGTCTCAAAAAAAAAAAAAAAAAAAAATTATTTTCAATTATCCAAAGTATATTTCTTTAGATAGCAGCTCAGTGATATGAACTGATAGAGTTTCCACCATTCTATAGTCTCATCTAGAGAAGACGACCTCTTAGGTTGAAGCAGCAAGGAATAAGGGTGATTAGATAACTAATCATAGCTTTTTAATTGCTTGAATGCAGAGGAAACCATGCCCTTTCCATGTGGCTAGAATTCATCATGTGATCTTTTAAATTGCAAGGGAGATGATTGATGAAGTCTTCCAAGTGCCAGGTGATCATAAGTAATGTTTTGTAAATACTGTAAATAATCCAGTGTAATGACTTATGACAATTTATAATGTATTTCTTGCATTATTTTTATTGAATATCATCAACAGTAAGGTACATAGTGAGGCAGGTTAATGACTCGGAATTGCCAAACGACCCTCCCAAATGATATCATTTATCAGTAAGATTCTACGCTACTTCATGCATATAATCTTTGAATTTGGGTGAAATTGCTCTCTGGATGTTTTATTTAACTGTAATTCATTCTAGGTCTTCTAACCAGTGCCATAATGTATTGAATAATACCTTCTTTTCATTAGAAAATTGCTTCAGGGGATTTAATTTTACAGATGAAAAGTGGGTTTATATCAGTATATGCAAACCTAGTAACTATCTGAATATCCCTGCTTTTTGGATAGCCTTCGGAGAGGATGATACTAAATGAATTGGACACTCAAAATTATTCACTAACTAGAAAACTCGTGGAGATATCTGAGCCCAAAATAATACCAACTGGCTTCCTGTCCCACTGAGAAACCTGAGTACCTATCCCTAAGCCACTTTACAAAGTCCTGTGTCTTTGGTAGAAAAAGTAACTAACAATAGAGATTACCAAATACGAAAGTAAAATGTTGACTGACACTATATTCCTGATTTTAAAGCCTGCATTCAGAAATCAAGTTCAAACTGTCACTTTTTAAATGCATGCAGATTGTATCATCTCTGGCGATCTGGCTTATATAATAAACACTGCAACCACCTCCGAGGAGTATGAAACAACTATATGCCATAAAATACAACCATCTGCATCGTGTCTGTCTCGGATTATTAAAGTGAAAGCAGAGTCCTTCATGTTTTATTTGAAACCTACCTGCATGTGAATCATTTTAGGATTGCTTTGTATGAATTCATTATAATTTCAAATATTTCTATACATTTACATTGCTGATGTTACTTCCATTTGTGTCAACGGTGGTATCCTGAAGGTTTTATGCGGGTATGCTGGTATACACGTATAGTAATATGAGGAGCAGCTCACCCAAGGCAATGCCCAATTTCTCAATCAGTAGATAATGATGAAAAAAAAAAATACTTATGTCAAACTTCTCATCTTTGAGACCTAAAAAGTCATTACAAAACCATCAGGAAACAAGTATTACTTAAACGTCAACTTTAGATTAAATTTTGCAGCCATCTTGGAAGAAAGTTTAAGGTCTAAAAGCACTTCTTTGGAAGATGGTGGCTCCGAAGTTTTAAATCCTAGTTATTTCTAAGTTGCCAAAGAGCTCTGCAACAGATTACTTTAAGAACTGGCAAAGATTGTTACGTCACCTGGATTTAATTTGTTCTAGGAGCATCTTGCTTCGGGTTAGAGCGTGGGAGGAATTAACACAGGTTTGACTTGTGAGATTTGAGTTACAAGGCCAGTATAAGAAGGGGAGAGAGAAGCATTCTATCGTTCTGACCTCTGAGCGAACGAAAGATTATCGAAAATGACTTCCAGAAAAAGTGCTTTCCTGTTCAACTAAATGGAATTCAGACCTTATCATCTGGGATACAAGGTACTGTATTAATAACGTGCATGGCTATCTGGTTCTACTCACTCTGAAGGATTTACTAAGTTATTTGAAAATGTGTTTATGTACAGACACACACACACGTGATGTAAGATTACATTGTGCTATGTAAACACACACAGACAAGTGTTATTAGGCAATATCAACAACCTAGAACAGCATTTCACACAGCAAACTGGAAAGGACTACCATGGAGATTTGCAATAGAAGGGTTTTTTGATAAGCACAGTGTAATACAACGGGATACTGTTTTTAATTCTGTTTCTGAAAAGTCACCTTGGAACTACATGATCTTGAGAAGTGGACCCTCCTATTTACAGTATAGGTTGTGTAATTAGAGATGCAACTAGAGGGCCTCAATCAAATGATTTCTCTAGTGAACTTATTGTCTCTTTTGAAGTCAAAAATCTATGAATGTTCAAGTGTAGTTTGTATTAAGCATAGGAGTGTTTCTCCTGCCTCATTCTTGTTTATCCAAAAAGTACTATTATCTTNGAGAGGTTAAGTAACTTGTTCACTTCATACAGCTATAAAAAACAGCAATAGGACACATATACAAATATGTTTAACTCCAAGCAATGTGGCATGGCAATCAATGTAAACAATGACAAAATTTCCATTTTAAAAGGGGCTCAAAGATTATCTAATACAACATCATCCCCTGATAATTTGATCTCTACAGAGCACCCATATTTGGTTACCTATAATTTTTATACTGGATAATGTGGAAGATGTAGGAGAATTCAGTTCTTCATGTCTGAGTTGAGCGGATCTTTTCAGTGCCCTTGTTCTTCTGCTTCCAGCCAGCTATTGGAGCTCTCTCCTGATACTTGGACCCTGCAGATGGTCTTGGACTCTAGCTCTCCATATTCCCCCATCTGCAAGCCTAAATGAGGGTTCAATATGTCCAAAACGAAGACATACTTTTTAAATAAGAGCATTTAAGGCACTTGGTGGGATGATTGGGAAACTGGCTTTGAAGCTGGGTGGATGGTAGTTGAGTGTTTGTTCAAGATTATATTTGAGAAAACCATGATTAACGATTTTGATTCCCTGGGGCCTTGCCACCCTCACCCTTTTACCAGCAATCACAGCTACAGCATTGTGCCCTGTCCCACACAAAAACTGACCTTGATAATGCCCCACACTCTCTAGTGCAAAGTTTTCTTGTTCATGAAACTTGCTAAAGTGCAGGATCCATGTGACTTCTATAGCATTCCATTCTAGTCTTCATCCCTCCTTCTCTTCCTCCCTCCTTCCCTTCTTCTTTCTCTCTCTCTCTCAAATAGATTGTTGCTACATTCACAGGATTGTTTTGATATTTATAAAATAAGGCAGATTTTTTTAACAGAGAAAATTATTGTATTTCAGTTAATGTTAGGTTTGGTAGGGGGATTTCATATATTACACTATTGGGTCCTGTTGAGCTCTCTATTCACATAATTCCTGAGAGGTTTCTTTTTTTTTTTTTTCCCCAATACATGTTGTTACTGCTTCATTTCTCCTTCATCCTCCAGCTATAAAGTTGAAGTTTTTGATTCCAAGTACCAAGCTTATCACATTAGATTTATATCTGCTATCTCAGGGCCTATTATATCAGATTCATTATACTCCATTTAGTCCATTGTTCCGTTGTTATTTTTTAAGTAATTTAGTCAATATTTTTCATGTTTTTTAAAAAAA
>NW_016811498.1:44495-51254 GCF_001698545.2 Rhinopithecus bieti | reverse complement strand
AAACCAGCTCCTGGATTTCTTGATCTTTTGAATGGTTTTCATGTCTCAATCTCTTTCAGTTCATTTCTAATTTTTCTTGTCTGCTGATAGCTTTGGATATTGTTTGCTCTTGCTTCTCTAGTTCTTTTATGTATAACAATAGGTTGCTAATTTGAGATCTTTCTACTTTTTAATGTGGGCATTTATTTAGTGCTATAAATTTTCCTGTTAACACTGCCTCAGCCATGTCCCAGAGATTCTGGTGTGCTGTATCTTTGTTCTCATTAGTTTCAAAGAACATCTTGATTTCTATGTTAATTTCATTATTTATCCAAAAGTCATTTAGTAGCAGGTTATTTCATTTTCATGTACTTGTATGTTTTTTAAATCAATTTTCTTAGTCTTGATTTCTATTTTTATTCCACTATGGTCCAAGAGAGTAGGTGATATAATAGCTCTTTTACATTTGCTGAAGATTGTTTTATGTCTGACTGTGTGGTCAATTTCAGAATACATGCCATGTGGTGATGAGAAGAATGTACATTCTGGTTTTGGGGGGTAGAGAGTTCTGTAGATGTCTATTAGGCCCATTTGGTTCAGTGTTGAGTTCAAGTCCTGAATATCTTTGCACATTTTCTGCATCAGTGATCTGTCTAATACTGCTAGTGGGGTATTGAAGACTCTCACTATTATTGTATAGGAGTCCAAGTCTCTTTGAAGGTCTCTAAGAACTTGCTTTGTGAATCTGTGTGCTCCTGTGTTGACTGCATATATATTTACGGTAATTGGGTCTTCTTGTTGAATTGAACCCTTCACCATTATGTAATGCCCTTCTTTGTCTTTTTGATCTTTGTTTATTTAAGGTCTGTTTTGATCTTTGTTTATTTAAGGTCGGTTTTGTATAAAATTATGATTGCAACTCCTGCTTTTTTCTGTTTCCATTTTCTTGGTAAGTTTTTCTCCATCCCTTTATTTTGAGCCTATGCATGTCATTGCATGTCAGATGGGTCTCTTGGAAACACCATTTCATTAGGTCTTGCTTCTTTATCCCGCTTGCTACTCTGTGCCTTTTAATAGGGACATTTATCCTGTTTACACTGAAGGCTAGTATTGGTATGTGTGGATTCGATCCTGTAATCATGCTGTTAGCTGGTTATTATGCAGAGTTGTTTGTGTGGTTGCTTTATAGCATCAGTGGTCTGTGTACTTCAGTCTGTTTATGTAGTGGCTAGTAATGTTCTTTCCTTTCCATACTTAGTGCTTCTTTCAGGAGCTCTTTTACAGCAGGTCTGGTGGTAACAATTTTCCTCAGCATTTGCTTGTCTGAAAAGGATCTTTTTTTCTCCTTCGCTTATGAAGCTCAGTTTGGCCAGATATGATATTCTTGGTTGCAGTTTCTTTTCTTTGTGAATGTTGAATATAGGCCCCCAATCTCTTCTGTCTTGTAGGGTTTCTGCTGAGAGGTCCTCTCTTAGTCTGATGAGCTTCGCTTTGTAGGTGACCTGTCCTTCCTCTCTAGCTGCCTTTAATATTTTTTTTTCTTTCATTTTGATCTTGGAGAATCTGATGATTATGTTTTGTGGGGATTATCTTCTTGCAAAGCATCTTGAGGAAGTTCTCTGCATTTTCAGAATTTGGATGTTGGTTTCTCTTACTAGGGTTGGGGAAATTCTCCTGAATAATATATTGAAATACAGTTTCCAAGTTGCTTCCATTCTCCCCATTTTTTCAGGGAAGCCAGTGAGTTGTAGATTTGGTCTCTTTACATAATTCCCTCTTTCTCAGAGGTTTTATTCATTCCTTTATATTCTTCTGTCTTTACTTTTGTCTGACTGTCTTGTTTCAGAAAGCCAGTCTTCAAGCTCTGAATTTTTTTCTCAGCTTAGGCTTTTCTGCTATTAATTTTTACCTTTGCAGTATAAAATTGTTGTAGTGTTTATCATTCAGCTCTATCAGCTCATTTAAATTCTTTTGTATACTGGCTATTTTGTCTGTCAGCTCCTGTATCATTTTACTGTGATTCGTAGCTTTCTTGGATTGGGTTTCAGTGTTATCCTGAATCTTGATGATCTTTGTTGCTATTCATATTCTGATTTATACTTCTGTCCTTTCAGTCATCTTAGCTCAGTTTTGAACCCTTGGTGGAGAACTAGTGCAATGGTTGGGAGGAAAAGCCACTCTTGTTTGTTGAGTTGTCAGTGTGCCTCTGTTGATTCTTTGTCGTCTTTGTGGGTTGATGTCCATGCAATCTCTGAAGTTGCTGCTCTTTGCATGTTTTTTCTTTTATCCTATGTGATTACCTTGGAGGTTTGATTGTGGTACAATGTGTGTTCAGGCAACAGGCTTCATTTCTGGAAGATTTTAGTGGGCCAAGACTCAGCTCAAGACTCCTGGACTGCATTCTCTAACTTCGGGGGACTGGCATTGGGCCCGGGCTTTGTTCTCTCACTCCTTGAAATTGGAAACCTGCTTTACTGGAGGGACTGGGGTGCTCATGGACCACGGGTCACTACACTCTGATGGATTGGGCCAGCCAAAGCACTTTGTAGGGCGGTGTCACTTGGATTCCGTTCTCATTTGCATGTGCCAAGAGCAGCAGCAGGGGCAGCATAGCAGGATACAAGCTCTTCAGTTACAGCAGGGTGCTACCTGTTGCTGGGGTACTGGCCTTTTTGCGGTCGTTCACAGCAGTGGCAATGGCAGCACAGCTTGGGGGTTTCTCTGCCAGTGACTGTGTGTGTATTAGTGTCAGCGTTGGTATTAATACAGGGGGACGGTGCTGATGGGTGTAGAGCTGTGTTTGCCTTCACGTGGGTGGCAGTAGCCAATCAGGGTGGGGCAATCGATCCACTATTTTCCTTGCTTAGTTTCATGCTAGTGGCCATGTGGGCTCAGGAGCCAGGCACTGGCAGGGATGGTACTGGCAGGCTCCCTGCCCACCCATGCTCCCATGGCAATAGCACTGAGGTAGGAAGTACGGGCGGTGGTGCACTCACCCTGGCAGAAGCAGCATGACAGGGTGCATATGCACACCTGCCCTGTCAGAGAAAGGAAGACAAGGTCAGCCTGTGCAAACATGTGCTGACAAAACAATGTAGGGGATGACTGTGGGCAAGTGCCTGGAGGCAGAGCAGCATGGGGAGGTGGAAGTTGCAGGGGATCCAGGCAGACTGGTACATGCCCATGGCAGTCATTCTGCCTGAGCTCTCTGCCAGTGAGATGCAGTCTGCCAACCCAAGACCTATGAAGCAGGCTCTTAGAAGATATTACCCCTGGGTACTTCAGGTTGTACTGCAAGCAGGTGCAGCCGGGCTTGGGCCCCAGGAGAGGCCAGCATACCAAGGGGTAGTCAGGTCTGACTGGCCCCGTCTCATGGGCAAGACCACTCTGCAGAGTTCAGGTCTGGTGGTTCCTCTAGAGCTAAAGTCTCCTATAGGAACAAGTCAAGCCTGGGGGAAGGGCATCCCTGGCCATACTTCACTACAGAGGCTCATGCACCAAAGCCCCTGGGCTCTGCATCAGTTGGAGCCCCTACCACTTCTCTAAACAACTCTTCCTGCCATCTCAAATATCTGTGGTGGTCATGGGGCCTCCTCCTGCCGGGATTCCAGAGTGGTGATAGCAGGTTGCTCCTTGCTTGCTCACTCAATCCTTCCCCAGGAGTCACTGGGGGCCAGGAACAAGTCCTGGTGTGTGGTGGCCCTGCACAGATTTTTCAGCTTCCTCCCTGATATGGTTTGGCTCTGTGTCCCCACCCACATCTCATCTTGAATTGTAACCCTCATAATCCCCATGTGTTGAAGGAGAGATCTAGTGGGAGGTGATCGGATAGTGGGGGCAGTTTCCCTCATGCTGTTCTCGTGATAGTGAGTGAATTCTCGTGAGATCTGATGGTTTTATAAGTGTTTGACAGTTCCACCTACATGTACTCATACTTTCTCTTCTGCCACCTTGTGAAGAAGGTGCCTGCTTCCCCTTCCTACATGATTGTAAGTTTCCTGAGGCCTCCCCAGCCATGTGAAACTGTGAGTCAAGTAAACCTCCTTTGTTTATAAATTACCCAGTATCGGGTAGTATCTTTATAGCAGTGTGAGAACGGACTAATACACCCCCCTTAGGCCTAGCATGTGTGTCTTCCCTCTATCCACTCTCAATGCCTTCCCTCTGAAGATCTGCTAGGAGTATGCCAGTCTTCCCAATATGCCAGTCCCTTGGTGGCATGTGTTTCTCCTGGCTACATCTATTTGGCCACCTTGCCCCTGTTTTTCTTTCTCATCTTTTTGATATTTCTACAGATATGTCAATTATGCCTTGTATGTTCTTATCCAACCAATTGAGGAAAACAAGAAGCAAGGTAAATTCCAACAGAAGTTAGCAGCATAGTACTGTACACTTTTCCTCACGTTGATAGCTGTAGTTAAATTGCACATCTTGCATACATTTGTTAACACAGGTACTGATCCACCTAATTGTCCCAGCTTTTTGTTCATGCTTCCATGTTGCCTTCAAGGGTGTCATGACAGCCCGTGTCAGATTCCGGGGTCGTGATGATCTCTGCAGATGGTGTCTTTGCATCATTAGACTGAGGGGGTTCAATGTTTATGGATCTTAAAATCTGGGCCCTTTCTTGGGATCTGGGGAGGCTATGGCCATGAATTGGTCCTAGGCATCCCAAAAGGAGTTTGGTTTGTTCTAGAAAATACCAGAAAAAAGGATTTGATCTGAAATGGGCTAATAAAAGAATATTTAGATGACCTCTGGCAACTAGTGTTGGTGCCGTTTATCCTTAGTTTTATTATTTTTTCTGAAATCTCTTATACCAATTCATGTCACGTTATAACCTTATTCCATGCTGTGTTGGATAAGTAATGTGGAAGAGAGGCCCACCTGGAACTAAATAATGAAATATAGTATTGTTATCTTTGTGAAGCCAACCTCTGAATGATTCTTTCTGTATTCACATAATACAGAATTCACAGGATAGATTCTCATTTAAGAGTTGGATTCATTTATTTAATTTATTAAGAAGCTTCACCAGTTTTCTCCAGGAAGATGCTAAGTGGGCTAGTACTACCTTTCATGACCTCTGATGTTAGTCTGGAAGCAGTGATGACCTAAGGTGAATGGTTATCAGCATTCAAGTGGAGAATATGACTTCTCATTTTAAACACCTCCGATTTTGTGATAGCATAGACATATAAATATATCAGAAACCATTTATACTCATCATGCAACCACTGAAATTCCTGAGAGTGCATGACAAGAGGCCTGTGAAGGTAATTATTATTTTATAATTCTCTTTAACCTACTGATCACATATGTCAATATTGTCCATTGTCAGAAATTTCAGGTCCCTGGAACTTCTGCTGTTTCAAAAAAAGTGAGAGTCCCTAGAGAAACAAGGAATGAACTCAAGATCTTGGCATGAATCCATCTTTATTGTTAAAGAAAATGATGGAAGTGTCTGGTGCCAATCCTTGAAGTCATACTACAGTATAAAAGTGATTGGCTATTAGAAAAACTAATAATATAAATCCCCATGCAGTCAAATTCAAGTAAATCTTGATATGTGGGGCAAAATAATACATATATTTACCATTTCTCATTGTATTTAGTTAATTGTATACTTCACCCTATTGTCTAGAGTTCACTGCAGTAATTGCCAATTTTAGTACATCCTTTACATGCCGTGAGTAACAGGTGCAGCTTTTTAAATTGCTCACTATCACATTTATTACCCTACATTGGGAAATTAACTAAGTCATATTTGAATACTTACTCACTCCAGTTTGCATGCAGATCGTTGAAAATTCTCTTTACATCTACAAGAAACTAACACCATTCTTGCGTTTGCCATCTCTCATTCTTTTTCTCTCTCTCTCCTCCTCCTGTCTGTCATACTTTTCTGGTGCCTATACTTCTGTGCCCATTTTTTCTGCACTGAAATAATAAATGCTTCTGCAGTTTTCAAAGCTCTACAGGTGATTCTGATGCTCAGACAACATATATAACCCTTAGATTAATCTGTCAACCAGGCTTAGTGTTAACCAGGCTTATGGATGATATATTCTATTAGGTGTAGTAAGACATGTATGTTCTTTTAATCACATATTGAATTGTATTTTTATCTCCAGTTCTAGCTTGTTGAAGTCTATTAGCTGTAAGAGCGATACTCTCTCATGTATTAATTCATAAATTCAATTGATTGTGTATCTACTATTTATTAAACACTGTGATACTATAGTCCATGTCCCTTCTGAGTATTATTAGCTCTGTTATTCTTGATTTTGTTTTAACAATTTTATTGACTTTTCTATGAAAATGGAATTCTGAACTCCTATGTTCGTGTCTCATTTCTCTAATTCTTTCTGATTCCAATTTTTTAATCTGTACCAGGTTCTCAATTTCTCCCCTGGCTTGAGAGTTTGATTGTTTTTCTTTCCCATACACTATGTGTTGACTCAAGTTAAGCTTACCATTGCAGTTGTAAATTTAGAATCTTAACTCTGGAGAAGAATTCAGTTCAAAAACATAGTTTTGGGAGCCAGCCACATAATAGAAAAATTACATGAGAATTTAAAATACACTCATAACTGTGTTTTCTCATTTGACATTCTGGAAAGGTCTTATTTTGTAGGTAAAGAAACTGAGATTCACAGAAATTAAGTGACCTTCCCAACATCACAGAACCAATAAATGACAGAGTCTGGTCTTGAGCCCTTTCTAATTGCTGTATCAACACTGCAGTGCAACTCTGCAGGGAGACTCTCAACCATTGCC
>NW_016811498.1:42008-43759 GCF_001698545.2 Rhinopithecus bieti | reverse complement strand
AGTTGTAAATTTAGAATCTTAACTCTGGAGAAGAATTCAGTTCAAAAACATAGTTTTGGGAGCCAGCCACATAATAGAAAAATTACATGAGAATTTAAAATACACTCATAACTGTGTTTTCTCATTTGACATTCTGGAAAGGTCTTATTTTGTAGGTAAAGAAACTGAGATTCACAGAAATTAAGTGACCTTCCCAACATCACAGAACCAATAAATGACAGAGTCTGGTCTTGAGCCCTTTCTAATTGCTGTATCAACACTGCAGTGCAACTCTGCAGGGAGACTCTCAACCATTGCCACCTTACTGGTTTGCCTCACACCCGAGGTGGAGAGAGCTCTGGGTGAGTAGCAAAACTCTGAAACCTTAGTTCTCTATCTTATATTCCTTCTGCCAGACTGTAGAACACAATCATCTTTCTAGAGGTAAAGTACTCAAATTTAATGAACATGGAGATCCCCTGGGGTTCTTGCAAAATGTAAATTCTGGCACAGCATGTCTGGCGTTGCCCCTGAGAGTTTTCATTTTTAGTAAGCTACCAAGTGATGTTCATGCTGCTGGTCTGCAGACCTCACTTTGAGTAGCAAGACTTGAATATTCTGGGTGGTACTATTACTATATAACAGGACTTACAGAAACAAGTCTTATTCCGTTCCTTCATTGGTAAATTATTCTTTAGGACTAAGGAAGAGCTGATGGAAGCATAACTAAGGTCTTTATTTATTTGAGGTCTGGAGTGCTGCTACCTTGTCCGGAGCAGCTTAGTCCAATAGCCTGATTGTGTGTCCTTGCCTTCTCCCAGTGAAGAAAAGCGATCAATCTCTTGCTCTTATTCACTCTAGCATTTCTGATTGTGTACATGATAACAAACGCATAATTAAATCCCTTCCATTTTATTTTACCTTTGTCCTCCAAAAGCCTTTTGATCTGAAATAAATGCATCACTGAGATTTTATGTTCTGTAGCAGCAGTAAGCAAGGATTCAGCGGAGCCAGGGAATGGAGCCTCTACCATGCATTACTTAGTTAATTACTCAAGGTCAGAGCAAGGTATCTTGATACTTTGTCACCTGAATGAGAGGTCCTTCAATTCTCCAATTCTAAGAACAAAATTGGTCCCAGGGTCAGAGACAGGACCAAGCAGAGATATGAGATCAAATGGTTTTGACTGTGTGGAGAAAGAAGTTGCAGGAACAGAGATCTGTTGGAGTGTTACAGAGTCTAGAGAGTTTATCATCTTGTATTGTCCATTGAAATAAACTCCAAAGCTTATTTAAAATTCAGAATATTAGATCTCACTTCCAGAAAATCAGAATCAGTAGGTATAGTGTGGGGTTCATAAATATGCATCTTTTAAAAGCACAACTATTATTCTGATGCATACTATGGAGCCCACACTTTGAGAAAAACTGCTATTGATGCAATATTCAAAGGCCAATATTTTACAGCATTTGAAAGGAATGTTTAGCAGTTACAGAATAGACCTGTATAAGTAAAGTACTACTTAAGTATAAAACATTCCCCTCCTCAATCAAAAAGCACTTTCATTCAGTGTTAATGGAAACAGATTTGTTCAAGCACCAGTGGATGTACATTTTAAGGAATGGTGACTATAGTGGCATAAAATATAGGACCTTTTTACTTGAAACCAGCCCTCTTCCATTCTAAAAAAAATGGGATTTTTTTCAAGATGGCATCTTGGAGGCTTTTGGCATACTTCAGCCATTTGGAAATAGAAAAACAGTACCTTGGCC
>NW_016811498.1:31547-41431 GCF_001698545.2 Rhinopithecus bieti | reverse complement strand
AAAAAAAAAAAAGAAAGAAAGAAAAACAGTGCCTAAAGATTAACTTTGCAAGTTTTAATTCAAGAAGAAAATGGGAGTACAGTAGAAGAGAAAAAGACACTGGGATCCCAGGAAAGAGAATACCGGCAAACAGCTCCCATGGCAGCATTCAGCTGATAAAAGTGAGTGAAGCCCCAGTACATGAGAGAGGCTGAGACCCTCCCTCTTTGACTCACCTTTCCACTGGAGGTCGGAGAAACCCAGGCTGAGGAAGAACACTTGATTTCTCCCCAGCCATGGAGCTAAGGTGGGAGAGACTTGGAGATGCAGAGAGGGAAGAACACTAGGAAAAGCTGCAGGCATTTTCCTAGACCCAGGACTGAAAGCAGGATGTCATTTTAATCCAGGTTCATACAAAGTCAGTTATACTTTAGTAACCTGGCACCATGGCCACGCAGGCATTTTCACCTCAGACCAGAGATTGGAGCTCTCTCTCTCTGAAGCAGAGTGGGGACCTTCACAACCATCACAGGGTGGTGACTGTGGAAGGTGCCCCAGCAGAAGGCACTGGAATTCTGATCTCCCCCATTGAACATCTGGGACAGGAAGAGAGCTGCTGCATCTGTAGTGTCTCCTGGGTGATGAGACTTGAAAACAAAGCTAGCTTGACAACTTGGAATCAGCCTATGTGTGTCATTGCCAGGTACCCCAGCCCTGTCTTCTCCATCCCCAGGCATATCTCCGGACATTTGAGCATCCACTCACCTGAATTTACACCTTGAGCCACCCCCATTCCGCTAGAGATATCCTGATGTGGGGAGCCCTCTCCACTGCACGACTGGGCAGTCAGAGCTCTTGCTCTCCGAGATCAGCAGCCTGAACCCCCGAACCTCCTGTAGTACAGATCATGGTGCAGTGGGACCCTCAGTGATCCACACAAAGGCAGATCTCCAGACATTTGGAGCACCCGCTCCCATGTATCAGCAGCCTGAATCACCCTTCCCTTTTCTGCATAGGGATCTGGGTGCAGGGGGTGCCTCCTCTGCTCCACACTCAGACAAATCTCCCGGCAGTGGGCGTACCTGCTCCCCAGGATCAGCAGCCTGAGCCACCCCACCTTTTCTGTGTAGAGATTGTGGCAAAGGGGGTCTGTTACACTCCATGACCTGGCAGATCTCCAGGCATCTGCAGCACTTACTCCCCTGGAGTAGAAGATTAGGCTGTCCCCAATTCCTGTGTAGAGAACTTGGGGCTAGAGAGGTTTCCAAGCTCCATGCCTAGGCAAACCAATGGGCACTTGATGGGAGCCCTCTGGAAGCCCCTCAACACTGGAGGTTGTGCCGAACTATTGAGGGACATGTAGGTGTGCCTACTCAGTCTGGCTACCTCACCCATCTTAGACTCCTATCCTGGGCTGACCAGAGAGCTCAGAACACTGTGAACTCCACAGATCAGCCCATTGCCTGAGACAATAGAGAACTTCTTCCAGCAAATAAGGATTAGAAATACAACCATCCATTTTGGACACATTTTGGACACAGCTGGCTCATACCTAAAAGTGTCATCTACCGAACTGTGAGTTGAACCACACAGCCTGATTAAAACAAACAAACAAACAAACAAACAAAAACCCATGGGAAAAAAAGTGCATAAGGCAAAAGAAGCAAAATGAAAAAACCCTACCTAACATTCTCTATAGCCATGTCCCCTAGGGAAGAGAGAAAGGGAAATAAAAAAATTCCTATCTGCACAAAAACTGTAAGTGTCAGGGTCTCCAGATGAGAAGGAACCAGGGCAAGAATTATGGTAACATAAAAAATCTGAATGTTTTGATACCACTGAAGGATCACGCTAGCTCTCCTGTAATAATCCCAAACCAAAATAGAAACTCATAAATGACAGATAAAGAAATAAAAACATGTATTGCAAGGAAGCTCAATGAGATCCAAGACAAGGTTGAAAATCAACACAAAGAAAATTGTAAAACAATCAAGGAAATGAGGGAAGAAATAAGCATCTTAAAAATAAATCATTCAGAGCTTCTGGGGTTGAAAACCTCACTTAAGGCATTTTGAAATATAATTGAAAAGTTTATCAATAGACAGGATGAAGCAGAAAAAAGAATTTCAGAGCTTGAATAACAGTCTTTCAAACGAACACAGTCAGACAAAAATAAAGAAAAAGGTATTTTTTTAAATGAGCAAAGTCTTCAAGAAATATAGAATTATGTAAAGCAACCAAACCTATGATTATTGGCATTTCTGAGAGACAAGGAGAAAAAGAAAATGGCCTGGAAAACATACATGTGTTTCTACAGGATAATTCAATCAAACTTCTGCAATCTTTGTAGAGAAGTAGACATCCAGATAAAAGAAGTCCAGAGAAAATTTGCTATATACTATACACAACAGACATTACCAAGGCATTCAGTCATCAAGCTGTTCAAGGTCAACACTAAGGAAAAATTCTTAAAAGCAGATAGAGAGAAAGGTCAGATCATGTGCAAGGGGAGCCCCTACCAAGCCAATGGCAGAGTAGTCAGCAGAAATCTAACCAGCCAGAAGAGATTGGGGGCCTACTTTTGGCATTTTAAAGAAAATAAATACCAACCAAGAGTTAAATATCCCACCAAACTAAGCTTCATGAGTAAAGGGGGAATAAGAGCTTTTTTAGACAAGTAAACGCTAAGAGGATTTGTTACCACTAGAGCAACCTTGCAAGATATCCTAAAGAGAGTCCTAAACATGGAAACAAAAGAACAATATCTGCTACCACAAGAACGCACTTAAGCACATCGTTCATAAACCTATGAAGCAATTACACAATAGAAACTAAAAACCAACCAGCTAACAATTTTATGATAGGATCAAAACCTCACATATCAATATTAACCTTGAATGTAAACAGTCTAAATGACCCATGCAGAGTAGAAAGTCAGATAAAAACAAAATAAGACCTGTCCATCTGCTGACTTCTTGAGACCCATGTCACGTGAAATGATACACATAGGCTCATGGTAAGATGTTGGAAATAGATCTACCATGCAAATGGAAAGCAAAATAAACAAGAGTCACTATTCTTATGTCAGATAAAACAAATCTTAAACCAGCAATGGGAAAAAGGCACAAATAAATAAATAAATAATGAGAAATGGATCAATTCAGCAGGAAGACATAACTATTCTAAATATACACATACCCAATATTGGAGCACCCAGATTCATAAAGCTAGTACTTCTAGACTTATGAAAAGCCTTAGATAGTCACACAATAATGGTGGGAAACTTCAGTACCCCACTGATAGTGTTAGACAGGTTATTGAGGCAGAAAGCTAACAAAGAAATTCTGGATTTAAATTTCACCCTTGACTAATTGGACCTGGTATGTACCTACAGAATACTTCACTCATCAACCACAGAATATACATTCTCCTCATCTGCATATAGAACATACTGTAAGATCAACCATGTGCTCAGCCATAAAGCAAGTCTCAATAAATTCAATAAAATTTCATGTTAGACTGCAGTGGAATGAAAATAAAATCAATACAAGAAACTTCCTCAAAACCACATAATTACCATGAAAATCAAACAACTGGCTCCTGAATGACTTTTGGGTAAATAACAAAAGTAAGGCAGAAAAGTTTATTTTAAAACTTATTTGAAATAAGTGAAAACAGATACAACAAACCGATAATCTCTGGAATGCAGCAAAAGCAGTGTTAAAAGGAAAGTTTATTGTGTTAAACACCTACATTAAGAGTTAGACAGATCTCAAATTAACAATCTAACATCATACCTGGAGAAACTAGAAAAAACAAGAACAAACTGACTAGTAGGCTAGTAGAAGAAAATAAATAATTAAAATCCAAGCAAAAGTAAATGATATTGAGACTCAAAAATCTATCCAAAGGATCAACCAAACCAACAGTTGGTTCTTTAAAAGGAAAATCAAGATTGATAGACCACTAGATTAACAAACAAAAAAGGAGATAAGATCCAAATAAGCACAATTAGAAATGGCAAAGATGACGTTACAACTGATTCCACAAAAATACAAAAGATTTTCAAAGAATATTATGAACACTTCTATGCACACAAACCAGAAAATCTGGAGGAAATGGATAAATTCCTGGAAACACAAAACCTTTCAAAATTGAATGAGGAAGAAATTGAAACCCTGAACAGACCAATATTAAGTTTCAAAATTAAATCAGTAATAATATTTTAAAAACTACCCATCAAAAGAAAAACCTGGACAAGATGAATTCACAGCCTAATTCTACCAAACATACAGTGAAGAGCTGCTATCAATTCTACTGAAACTATTCCAAATAGTTGAGAAGCAGAGATTCTTCCCTAACTCATTCTATGAAGCCAGCATCACCCTAATACTAAAACCTGGCAAAGAGACAATAAAAAAATGAAAACCACAGGCCAATATCCCTGATTAACACACACACACACAAAATCATCAACAAAATACAAACAAAACGAATTCAGCAGCACATCAAAAAGTTAATTCACCACAATCAAGTAGGCTTTATTCCTGGGATGCAGGGTTGGTTCAACATATGCAAATCAATAAATGTGATTCACCACATAAACAGAATTCAAAACAAAACCATATGATTGTCTCAATAGAAGCAGAAAAGGCTTTTTAACAAAATCCAACACCCCTTCATGATAAAAACCCTCAACTAGGCATTGAGGGAACAATACTTCAAAATAATGAGAGCCATCTATGATGAATGCACAGCCAACATCATACTGAATCGGCAAATACTAGAGGCATTGCTCTTAAAAACAGGAACAAACTGAATGTATTGGCTCATGTTTGTAATTGTACCACTTCAGGTGGCCAAAGTGGGAGGATCACACAAGCCCAGGAGTTTAAGAACAGCCTGTTCAACATAATGAGACCCCTATCTCTACAAAAACTAAAAACTAAAAAATTAGCCAGTTGTGGTGGCATGTACCGTTGGTCCAAGCTACTCAGGACTCTGAGATGGGAGGATCACTTGAACCAAGAGGTTGAGGCTGCAGTGAGCCGTGATTGCACCACTGCAATCCAGTCTGGGTGATAGACTGAGACCATGTCTCAAAAAAAAAAAAAAGAATAGCAACAAGACCATGATTCCCACTCCCACCACTCCTATTCACCATAGTATTGGAAGTCTTCGCCAGAGTATCAGGCAAGAACAAGAAATAAAAGGCATCCAAATTGAAAAGAAGAAGTCAAGTTATCTCTCTTCACAGTTGATGTGATTCCATACCTAAAAAAACTCTAAGGCCTCCACAAAAGGCTTTTAGAACTGACAAATGATTGCCGCAAAGTTTTAGGATACAAAATCAATGTATAAAATCAGTAGCATTTCTATACACTAATAACGTTCAAGCTGAGAGCAAAATCAAGAACATAATCCCATTTATGATAACCACAATAAAATAAAATACCTGGGAATACATCTAACCAAGAAGTTGAAAGGTCTCTACAAGGAAAATGACATAATGCTGCTGAAATAAATTACAGATGACACAAACAAATGGAAAAACATTCAGTGCTCTTGGATCAGAAGAATCAGTATCGTTAAGATATGAAAACTGCTTAAAACAATCTATGTATTTATCATTACTCCTATCAAACTACTAATTTCATTCTTCACAGAATTAGGAAAAAAAAAAATAAACCTATTCTGAAATTCATATGGAACCAAAAGAGAGCTCGAGTAGCCAAAGCAGTCTTAAGGAAAAAGAACAAAGCTAGAGGCACCACATTACCCAACTTCAAACTATACTATCAGGCTACAGTCCGAAAATCAACATGGTACTGGTATAAAAACACATAGACCAATGGAACAAAATAGAGAACTTAGACATAAAGCTGCATACCTACAACCATCTGATCTTTGACAAAGTTGACAAAAATAAACAATGGGGAAACGACTCCCAATTCAATAAATGGTGGTGGGATAACTGGCTAGCCATACACATAAGAATGAAACTGGACCTCTACTTTCATCATATACAGTAATTAACTCAAAATAGATTAAAGACTTAATAAAACCTAAAACTATAAAAACCTTGAAACACAACCTTCTCTACATCAGCCTTGGCAAATAATTTATGGCTAAGTCCTCAAAAGCAATTGCAACAAAACCAAAAATTGACAAGTGAAACCTAATTAAACTAAAGAGCTTCTGCATATCAAAATAAAGTATCAACAGAGTAAACAGATAATCTATAAACTGGGAGAAAATATTCATAAACCATGCACCTAACAAAGGTCTAATATCCGGAATCTATGAGAAACTTAAATAAACAAATAAACAAGTAAAATAAATAGACAACAAACAACCCCATTAGTAAACAGGCAAAGGACATAAACAGATACTTCTCAAAAGAGGACATAAAAGCCACCAACAAACATGAAAAAAATTCTCAATATCTCTAATCAGATAAATTCAAATCAATATGACAACGAAATACCATCTGACAAAAAGTCAAAAAAAAAAAAATAAAACAACAAATGATGGGAAAGCCACAGAGAAAAGAGATATAAATTAGTTGATGGGAATGTAAATTAGTTCAGCCCCTGTGGAAAGCAGTTTGGAAATTTCTCAAATAACTTAACACAGAACTACCATTAGACCCAGCAATTCCATTACTGGGTATATATCCAAAAGAAAACAAATCATTCTACCAGAAAGCCACATTCACTCACATGTTCAGCACAGCACTATTCACAATAGCAAAGACATAGAATCAACCTAGAAGCTCATCAATGGTGGATGGGATGAAGAAAATACACCATGGTCTACTATGCAGCCAAGGCAAAGAATGAAATAAAATTCTTTGAAGCAACATGGATTCAGCTGCAGGCTATTGTGCTAAGCAATTTAATGCAGGAACAGAAAACCAAATTCCCCATGTTTTCACTTATAAGTGGAAGCTAAACATTAAGTACACATGGACATGAAGATGGAAACAGTGGATACTGGGGATGCTAGAGGAAGCAGGGAGGGAGAGGCTGTGGACTGAGTGACTACCTAGTGGATTCTGTGCTCACTGCCTGGGTGACAGGATCATATGTACTCTAAACTTCAGTGTCATGTTCCCATGTGACAGACCTAGGCATGTACCCCCTGACTCTGAAATAAAAGTTGCAATTTTCAAAAATCAATAAATCAATACACGTATCTGGAATATTTCTAAAGGATGGACTTACTTGAAATCTTAGGTACTGGGAGAACTCAGTTCTTCCCAGTGGTAACTGAATATCTTTCAAGAGGTCAGGAAAAAAGTACAAATCTAAAGAATGAAATCTAGAATGAAGGCATAAGGATGTGTCTCGGATAACAGTCGCCATTTTACAGATTCTTTCTGGTTGTCTCACTCCCAAGTTTTTGCTTATAGATCATTAGACAGATCTTGGTCATGTGGTCACCTGAGCTACAAGAAAAACTGGCAATGTGGTATTTGAGATGGGCACACTGGTATCTTGACTAAAACTGGACTTATTGTTACTAAAAAGAAGTATAAAACATTAGCTAGATAACTAGCAGTCTCTGATATACTGACATTATTTCATAGTGTTTTGTTAAAGATAACAAGGAAAACAACAAAAAATACAGCTTGAGTCTTTAGATTCTGAGTGTAGCACAAGTGCTAAGCAGATAAATATGCAGGAAAGTACTTCTTAGACTATAGGTAACCATATGCATGAAAGCTATCATTACAACAATGTTTTCTGTGAATTTTTTAAAGATCAGGGTAGACATCATCTGTGTTCCCTTCGGGGTTTGTAAACTTGGAAAATAATTAAATACATGCTGCATTAATTTGAGTATGAAATAAAAACAAAACTAAATAAACAAAAACAGAATGAGTAATCCTAGATTTTAATCCTTTATTTTTAACAAACCTTGAGGGGCAGATCTAGCCTAGCCTTCATATTAGATGGTTAAATATGTCAAAATCAAGACTTGTTTTGGCCTTTGCATGATTTTCAAAGAGCAAATTTATTTTAAGCAATTTGGGGCACCTTTCTGACTCCTCAGGAATGACTTACAGTCAGAATTTACTTATGGTTATTTTAGGTTTTTTTTTTTAATATATTTTATCTTTAGGGCAGTTTTAGCTTTAAAGAAAAATCAAGCAGAAAGTACAAAGTTCCCATATACTTTCTCATCTGCAGTGTACGGTTTCCCCTATTAATAACATATTGCATTAGTGTGTTATATTTGTTAGAATGAATGAGCTGATATTGATACATTATTATTAGTTAAAATCCATAATTTAAAATAGGGTTTACTGTTTGTGTTGTAGAGTATTATGGGTTTTGCCAAGTTCTTAATGTCATATATCCACCATTAGAGTATCAAACAGAATAGTTTCACTGCCCTAAAAATTTCCTTTGCTTCATCTATTTATACCTCTCCCACAGTCTCTCTGGTTTTCACATAATTTTTACCACTTGGCATTGAAGAAGTTAAGGAAACCCTGACACTGAGCTTGATGATTCCTTTGAAGTTGGTAGCATTGTCCTTGATGCAATTCAGGTTTAACATGCTCATAAAGCCTTTCCAGTAATGTCCATAATAATGAAAATATAAGCATTTCATAAATATATTTGTTGTTGTTGTTATTATGTATTAGGCACTGTGTCAGGTACATTATCTTTTTAAACCCTCACCAGAAGACTATGAGATAATAGAAATTAGCCTTGTATTTCAAATGAGAACAATAAGGGCCAGTCTAGCAAAGCTCTCTTCCCAAGTTTATAGGGTTAACTTAGGGCCAAATCACAAACAGCTTTTTGGGAATGTGACCAGTACATTTGCATAAGGCCTGGCACTCAGAAAAACCCCACTTTTGGCTTAATGCTCAGCTGTCAAGACCTTTAAATTCTTAATCATTCTCTTTTTGAACTTGTGGTTTGTAAGTCTTGCTAGACAATGTGGCCTGCATGTGAGCAGAGGAGGTATGCACTCTGTAGGCCTGCTGCTGCTCCTTGTTATTCCTTTCACATTCACCATTTGCCATGTCCCCTATGGGCCTTTCATAGCAGGGAAACCTTTACTCAGACCCTGTACTTGGTGTAATTTCCAGCTGTCGCCATCTTAAAATTCTTAATAATTTTAACTGTGAACTTGTGCTTTGTAAGTCCGACGGAATAATGGAACCTGTTGCATGATCAGAAGAGTTATCTACAATATGTTTATCCATGGCTATCTCTTGCCTCTGTTCTTGCGTATAGAGTTGGTGATGCCCCATGAGTACAGAATTCTGGTTTAGCCATGATGTGTAGGAGTTCAATAAAACTCAAAACAAGTACAAGGTAAGCATGTTATGTCTATGAGTAAGCCATGTGCTGATATCCTTGAGTGTCCACATTTTTTTCATTCTTTCCAATGCAGAAAGAAGGCAATGGTGTTCTAAGAAACACAAACACCAGTGAACCCTATCATATTCTTTTTTACTTTTGTTACTTCACTGTATTAACCAACCACTTACACTGAAAGTGACATGGACAGAAAGGGAAAGATAGGGCAATCCATAGTTCCTTTTCCTTTCCATTCTTCTTTACTTATCAATTAGTCAAGGATAGAGGATGTTGGTACAATGTGTGTGTACCAAGAAATCAAATCGGCCATGCACAGTGGCTCACACCTGTAATCCCAGCACTTTGGGAGGCCGAGGCGGGTGGATCATGAAGTCAAGAGTTCGAGACCAGCCTTGCCAACATTAGGTGAAACCTCGTCTCTACTAAAAATACAAAAATTAGCCGGGCACGCTGGTGGGCGCCTGTAGTCCCAACTACTTGGGAGGCTGAGGAAGGAGAATCAGTTGAACCCGGGAGACAGGTTGCAGTGAGCCGAGATTGCGCCATTGCACTCCAGCCTGG